>NC_138779.1:38383940-38406440 GCF_965119305.1 Pelophylax lessonae | reverse complement strand
AGACAAAAATGTCAGAAAGGAAAAAGAGAGGCAAAGAGATAGAAAGGCAGAAAAGAAAGAGCAAGATAAAAGGAAAGAGAGGAAGATGGATAGAAACAGAGAGAGCAAAAATGAAAGGCAGAAAAGAAAGAGAGACAGAAAGAGGGAGAGAGAAAGGTAGAAAATAAAGAGAGGGAGAAAAAAAAAGAAGAAAGAAAGAAAAGAAAGAAAAAACAAAGATAAAGAAAGGAAAGAAAGAAAGAAATAATAAGGCAGAAAAGAAAGACAGAGACAGAAGGAGGAAGAGAGAAAGAAAGACAGAGAGAAAAGAAGAAGGAAAGAAAAAAAAGAAAGAAAGAAAGAAAGAAAGAAAGAAAGAAAGAAAGAAAGAAAGAAAGAAAGAAAGAAAGAAAGAAAGAAAAGAAAGAAAGAAAGAAAGAAAGAAAGAAAGAAAGAAAGAAAGAAAGAAAGAAAGAAAGAAAGAAAGAAAGAAAGAAAGAAAGAAAGAAAAAGAATGAATAAGGCAGAAAAAAGAGAGACAGAAGGAAAGTGGAAGAGAGAAAGGCAGAAAAGAAAGAGAGAGTCAGAAGAAAAGAGACAGAAAGAGGAAGAGAGAAAGGCAGAAAAGAAAGAAAGAAAGAAAGAAAGAAAGAAAGAAAGAAAGAAAGAAAGAAAGAAAGAAAGAAAGAAAGAAAGAAAAAGAATGAATAAGGCAGAAAAAAGAGAGACAGAAGGAAAGTGGAAGAGAGAAAGGCAGAAAAGAAAGAGAGAGTCAGAAGAAAAGAGACGGAAAGAGGAAGAGGGAAAGGCAGAAAAGAAAGAGAGAAAGAAAGACAGAGAGAAAAGAAAGAAAGACAGAGAGAAAAGAAAGAAAGAAAGAAAGAAAGAAAGAAAGAAAGAAAGAAAGAAAGAAAGAAAGAAAGAAAGAAAGAAAGAAAGAAAGAAAGAAAGAAAGAGAAAGAAAGAAAGAAAGAAAGAAAGAAAGAAAGAAAGAAAGAAAGAAAGAAAGAAAGAAAGAAAGAAAGAAAGAAAGAATAAGGCAGAAAAAAAGAGAGAGACAGAAGGAAAGAGGAAGAGAGAAGGGCAGAAAAGAAAGAGAGAGTCAGAAGGAAAGCGACAGAAAGAGGAAGAGAGAAAGGCAGAAAAGAAAGAGAGAAAGAAAGACAGAGAGAAAAGAAGAAAGAAACAAAGATAAAGAAAGGAAAGAAAGAAAGAATATGGCAGAAAAAAGAGAGAGACGGAAGGAAAGAGGAAGAGAGAAAGATAGAAAAGAAAGAGAGCGTTAAAAAGACAGAAAAAAAGGAGAAAGAAAAGAAAGAGAGAGAGAAAGAGGGAATGAAAAGAAAAGAAAGGGAGAAAGAAAAAAAGAAAGAGAGAGAGAGAGAGAAAGAAAAGAAAGAGAGGAAAAAGAAAAGAAAGAAACGCTGTCACATGTATTAAAGAGTTGTATTATAAGTGTTTATGTTCTAATACCATTATGATACATATTATTATTATTATTATTATTATTATTATTACTATTATTATTATTAATAAATCAAAGTCTGTTTTATTAGTTTATTTCCTCCTTGAAAAATGTTTATTAAAAGGACTTCTGGAAAAATAAATATGAGTTATCCCCCAATAAATAATGAATATAAACATGACCCACCGATATGAACTATGGGTTCTTTTTGAGCAGTGTGGCGAATTCTCACCATGACATTATCGCTCACATCGCGGGTTGTAACAAATTGTAAACAATTCTAAATGTAGCCTCACCCCGGAATGTTTCCAGTGACCCAATATTATGGGTGAATCTCAATTTTAGCTCCATGAAATGTATATTAGAGATCACATTACTCTATCAGCAATACATAACAGACAGGCTTCACTGGCAATCGAGTAAAGCTCCCTGCGGATAGACCAGTGACCTACACCAGCAAAGTTTGGAATAGATCTGATAGCGATCGGATTGGGTTACACCAGAGACAGCAGATTTCCAGCTGCAGATTTGCAGTTTTCATGCACTGTTTTATATCATTTTTTCCAAAAGAAGATTATTGTAGAAAATAAACATTATCCCTTTTAATGGGATATTACACTGAGGGGTGTCTGACTGTTGCAGAACCACAAATCCCAGCGTTTTACAGCAAAGCATGCTGGGAATCCCTGCTGTACAGATAATAATATGGCAATGAATGTATAGGCCCATTCATCTGTAAACCAATATTTAAGAATGATCTGTTCTTTTAAATAATTGTACAGGATAGGGGAGGACTGAAACAAATGTGGTGACTATTCTAAGTAAGGATTGTTCTATGTAAAGAACATTGTTAAAAAGCCAAGGTTATTGGATGGAAGATATCTGTATTTTCCAAATGGTCCAAGTTTCACAGAAGATTAAAATTATACCTAATATTATAATATAATAAAATAATAATAATTACTATGATAATTAATAATAATAGATTATAATTTTGCCATTACATATTATGCACAATGTAATATTTAACATAAAAGTGATAGTCTATAGAAAATGTTCCATCTATTACCACTAGGGGTCAGGGTTGTGCAACCCACAGCCCTACAAATGATGGGGAACTACAAGTCCCAGCAAGCCGCATCAATCAAAGGCTGATAGGGCATGCTGAGCACTGTAGTCCCCCAACAGCACAGGGCCTCAGACACCCCATGCTCCTCTTAAATACTTTATAATGAGATGTCGTTTTTAAACAATAAAAACTTTCAGTTGAAGCCCGCTCCACACAATGATCCCACATTTTCCCCCTCCAACAGTGACAAGTCTCTACATGTCACCCCTCAGAGTCATCCTAATAAGCCAACATTTCACTTTTCCCATCTGGATTAACCTGGTTGTGTCTCTCAGCCATTACCAAACAAACCTATTATATGAATGAAACTTCAAGAAGAGGCAACGATTGAACCCAAAAAGGAAGAGAGAAAAGGAATGACACTCAGAGACAAACCGCGTATAACCGTCTGGAGCTATATTCCAGGATAGATAGATAGATAGATAGATAGATAGATAGATAGATAGATAGATAGATAGATAGATAGATAGATAGATAGACAGACAGACAGACAGACAGACAGACAGACAGACAGACAGACAGACAGACAGACAGACAGACAGATAGATAGATAGATAGATGACTTTCAGGCAATTTGGGATAGATCGCCCACTGTGGAGTGTCAGGAAACCCCGTACGAGGAGCTAAGCCTGGAAAGGAGCAGTGGTGTTAATAGAAGAGACTCATTAAGTGGTGGATGAATGTTCTTGTAACAGTGATTGGTCCAGCAACACATAGAAAGGCTCAGGTGGAGGGATGGAAGGTAGTAGAAGGTAGTAGAAGGCTCAGGTGGAGGGATGGAAGGTAGTAGAAGGCTCAGGTGGAGGGATGGAAGGTAGTAGAAGGCTCAGGTGGAGGGTTGCAAGGTAAAAGGCTCTGGTGGAGGGGTGAAAAGTGTAAAAGGCTCAGGTGGAGGGATGGAAGGTAGTAGAAGGATCAGGTGGAGGGTTGGAAGGTAAAAGGCTCCGATGCAGGGGTGAAAAGTAAAAGGCTCAGGTGGAGGAATGGACGGTAGAAGGCTCAGGTAGAGGGATGGAAGGTAGAGGGCTCAGCTGGAGGGATGGAAGGTAGAAGGCTCAGGTGGAGGGATGGAATGTAGAAGGCTCAGGCGGAGGGATGGAAGGTAGAAGGCTCTGGTGAAGGAATGGAAGGTAGAAGGCTCAGGTGGAGGGCTGGAAGGTAGTAGATGGCTCAGGTGGAGGGATAGAAGATAGTAGAAGGCTCAGGTGGAGGGATGGAATGTAGAAGGCTCAGGCGGTGGGATGGAAGGTAGAAGGCTCAAGTGGAGGAATGGAAGGTAGAAAGCTCAGGTGGAGGGATGAAAGATAGAAGGCTCAGGTGGAGGGATGGAAGGTAGAAGGCTCAGGTGGAGGGATGGAAGGTAGAAGGCTCAGGTGGAGGGATGGAAGGTAGAAGGCTCAGGTGGAGGGATAAAAGGTAAAAGACTCAGGTGGAGGGATGGAAGGTAGAAGGCTCAGGTGAAGTGATGGAAGGTAGAAGGATCAGGTGAAGGGATAAAAGGTAGAAGGCTCAGGCTGAGGAATGGAAGGTAGAAGGCTCAGATGGAGGGATGGAAGATAGAAGGCTCAGGTGGAGGGATGAAAGGTAGCAGAAGGCTCAGGTGGAGGGATAAAAGGTAGTAGAAGGCTCAGGTGGAGGGATGGAACGTAGTAGAAGGCTCAGGTGGAGGGATAAAAGGTAGTAGAAGGCTCAGGTGGAGGGATGGAACGTAGTAGAAGGCTCAGGTGGAGGGATAAAATGTAGTAGAAGGCTCAGGTGGAGGGATAAAAGGTTGAATGCTCAGGTGGAGAGATAGAAGGTAGTAGAAGGCACAGGTGGAGGGATGAAAGGTAATAGAAGACTCAGGTGGAGGGATGAAAGGTAGAAGGCTCAGGTGGAGGGATGAAAGGTAGAATGCTCAGGTGGAGGGATAGAAGGTAGTAGAAGGCACAGGTGGAGGGATGGAAGGTAGTAGAAGGCTCAGGTGGAGGGATGAAAGGTAATAGAAGACTCAGGTGGAGGGATGAAAGGTAGAAGGCTCAGGTGGAGGGATGAAAGGTAGAAGGCTCAGGTGGAGGGATAGAAGGTGGTAGAAGGCACAGGTGGAGGGATGGAAGGTAGTAGAAGGCTCAGGTGGAGGGATGAAAGGTAATAGAAGACTCAGGTGGAGGGATGAAAGGTAGAAGGCTCAGGTGGAGGGATGAAAGGTAGAATGCTCAGGTGGAGGGATAGAAGGTAGTAGAAGGCACAGGTGGAGGGATGGAAGGTAGTAGAAGGCTCAGGTGGAGGGATGAAAGGTAATAGAAGACTCAGGTGGAGGGATGAAAGGTAGAAGGCTCAGGTGGAGGGATGAAAGGTAGAAGGCTCAGGTGGAGGGATAGAAGGTGGTAGAAAGCTCAGGTGGAGGGATGAAAGGTAGAAGGCTCAGGTGGAGGGATAGAAGGTACTAGAAAGCTCAGGTGGAGGGATGAAAGTTAGTAGAAGGCTCAGGTGGAGGGATGGAACATAGTAGAAGGCTCAGGTGGAGGGATAAAAGTTAGTAGAATGCTCAGGTGAAGTGATGGAAGGTAGTAGGAGGCTCAGGTGGAGGAATAAAAGGTAGAAGGCTCGGGTGGAGGAATAGAAGGTAGAAGGCTCAGGTGGAGGGATAGAAGGTAGTAGAAGGCACAGGTGGAGGGATGGAAGGTAGTAGGAGGCTCAGGTGGAGGAATAAAAGGTAGTAGAAGGCTCAGGTGGAGGTATAAAAGGTAGAAGGCTCAGGTGGAGGAATAGAAGGTAGTAGAAGGCACAGGTGGAAGGATGGAAGGTAGTAGGAGGCTCAGGTGGAGGAATAAAAGGTAGTAGAAGGCTCAGGTGGAGGGATATAAGGTAGAAGGCTCAGGTGGAGGGATGGAAGGTAGTAGAAGGGAGGCAATGCTGCAATCACACACCTGTTCTCAGACTCACACACACTGTAGGAGGACGGGGACAGTGGAATGTCCCATCAGCATGTTCTGTATAGGAAATTGGGATTAATTGTAAGCAGAGCCGGGCAGTGTCCTGGGCGGATCTCTTTCCAGGGCCATGGACTCAGCTTACCACACTTCTACAGAAATAATCTCAGCACGCTTCTAGTTTCCTCAGTGCTCATACTTCACATTGTACAGCTCTGGCTGGGACAGCTCAGCCCAACACCAGCAACACAAGAGCAGCTCCAACGGCCTGGCAGTGACCGAGACCCAGGGGCCACTAGACTCTTCCCGGGGGGGCCACCAGACTCTTCCCGGGGGGGCCACTAGACTCTTTCCGGGGAACCACTGCTCTGTGAGACAATCTTGTTATAGCAGCGCACTTTTATGCAGAATTCCCAGCAAATTTAGTGACAAGATCTGCCGGGTATTTGCTCTTTCCCAGAGTCTCATTCCTGCTGTGGAATTCTCCATAATAAGGTGTAGAACAGACCCAAAAGTCAGTCTAATACAGGCCCTACACGCTTCAATTTTACTATCAATGTGCAATTTGATTAGAACTATGAAATCAGCAAGAAATCAAAGCCATTCAATCTAGACCGGATTCAATCAATCAATCAGCCAAGGCAGAGAATGATCAATCGCATTGCATCGATCAGCAGCACTAAGATGCTTTGTTCATGAATCTGATCTTATTTTGTTCAATCAGATTATGAGATTCCATGGTGAAGACAGAGATGCAATTAATAATTGGTTGTCAAAAACCCTCACAGCAGCTGAACGCTATAAGAAATGATGTGCCAGGGAGACATATTGGATCTATTCCCTGGATTCCCTTTCGCCTGGTGGCCTCAATGAGGGCATTGAGATTGCCACTGTGCTGTGGGTGGTGGGGTCTGGCACTCACGGGCTGTGCACCCTTCGGGGCGTGCATGGTTGTGTGCAGGTTCGCATGCTTGTGTGGATGTATGTGGGTGTACGGGAGTATATTGCCATATATATTTTGGTCTTTTATGTATAACTTATATATTAATTAATACAATTATATTCTATTTTTTATAGTGTCACTATTTATATATACAAATCTCTGACATTTATCATTATTATCTCTCATTTATATTACATATATAAATATTTATATTTTTCTCTTTTTTAAAAAAATAAATAAATAATTGGTTGTCGACTATAGATCCCTCAGGAGAGATTGATCAGAAAATAAATGACTTCCCTATTAAAACATGTATAAAATCATGTAAGCTCTTGTACT
This sequence comes from Pelophylax lessonae, assembly GCF_965119305.1. Taxonomy (NCBI): domain Eukaryota; kingdom Metazoa; phylum Chordata; class Amphibia; order Anura; family Ranidae; genus Pelophylax; species Pelophylax lessonae. The sequence goes on along the minus strand of NC_138779.1, from coordinate 38,399,673 downwards.
ACATGGTTGATAATAGATCTAAAGGAGCTTGTACAGTCAGACTGTATCGTGTATGGACAAAGCAGATTGTACAATCAATATCATTTATTGCACCCTACCTATCATTAGATTTGGTGGCTGCATTTCTTTTCTTTTTTTAGGCTTTTTCCTGTTTTTTCACCTGATGACTTAGCCAGTATCACACCTCCTGTATTAGAGCGACCCCCCCCCCCCCCCACTCTGGATGAAGGAGCACAGGAGGCACAGCAGACAGCAGCATTGTCAGTCTAAGGGGGGTGTTAGATGTACCAGCACACCTCCTTATCACCAGAATAGGGAAGATATACTCGGCCAATAGATGTTTCCTATCTAGAATCCAATGCCTAGAAAATGATATGCCGATCCTTGGTAATGTCACACATGCGTTTCTTTCCAGCTTGAGTGACATTCCTAAACCGGTCACATATGGGCAGATCTAATCTGCAATTGTAGAATGCCGCATACTTGTGACACATGGGGGAGATTTCCCTTCACTTCCTGTCCTGTAGACCCCAAACTCTCCAAAGCCATAGGAAACTCTCTCTTTATGTTCCCATCGGAAGATTTCCACTATATTCCTCTTCAGGGGAAAAATCGGAATTTCAGATTTTTCCTCATTTTCAGGACTCTTTCATACCGCACAGCGTGCATTTTTTTGTGCATAACACATATAACACATGCACACTGAAGTGTGGTGTGAATTTGTGCTGCACTGCGACGTTAGGGGCGGTCCTCTGCTGTTCCGGATGCGTTTCTGCGCGTGGGCTTTTAATGCGCTCCCCCCCCCCCCCCGCTTTTTTTTCTTCATCTCAATTGCAGATATGTGCATTCTAGTGCGTTTTGCTGCGTTCAATACAAAAAAAAAAAATACAACACAATCTACTTCTGTTAACTGCCATGGAACGCACTGCACTGGTGTGAACAAGGGCCATTGGAATCCATGGTAAATACTGTGCGTGCGTTTTTGATGCAGAGTAAAAACGCACTGGACTGCATCTGGTGTGAACCAGCACTTAGCCCCCCAGTTCACGTCATCGCGATTTGACCCAGGCCAAATCACATGTCAAATCGCAGCCTATTGGCAGCAATCAGAGTGTCACAATCGTTGCGACGCTGACTTTGCCACCAATTTCCAAAAGCAGTTCCTGCACGACTTTTGGCAACTTCGGGGGCGATTTCACTAGGCATCTGTGCATGAACCCGCACAGATGTCTTTGAAGTTGCCCCCCAAAGTCAGACTGAACTGTGGCTTTGAAATTGTGCGCGTTGACGCCAGATGCAGTCCAGTGCGTTTTTTTCTGAATCAAAAATACATCGACAGTAGATTATATGAGTTCCAATGGACTAGTTAACAATAGCGCAGGGGCTGGGGATTTTGGCAGTGTTAGAGGATAGGACTGTAAGTGCCGTTAGTTCCAGTGCGTTCCAGTGCAGAAAAACAGTCGGAAATACTGCATATTTTTTGCACAGGACTGTGCTGGAACAAGGCAAAACGCATCAAAAACACACCGGAAAGCATCTAAACATATCAAAAATGCATTACAGCAAAAAAAACATAAAAAACATAAAAAAAACTGGAGAAAAGAAAAAAACAAAAGAGGGGAAAAAACACATTAAAAAGGCACCGGAATGCAGCAAAAACGCATCACAAACTCACATACAGAAACATATCCGGACTGTGCCCTTAAAGCATAATGAAGTGCGTGCTTTTTCCCTGCTTTTTTTTTTTCACTTCTATGTAACTTTATACACTGCAATGCATTTGTTGCAATGTGCTACATACAGCGTGTTGGAATGCGCTGCGCAAAAATTTAAAAAATGCAGAGCGTCCTGCTTGTGTTATCAGCGCCTTGACGCAAACTGAAGCCGCAGGAAATCAGGCCGATCGCCTTGTTCTTGCGCTGGAAGTGCATTGGCCAACGCTGCCGGTGTGAAGGGGCCCTCGGTCCCGGAGACAGAGCTCAGCAAACTGAGAGGATGAGTCTCCCCTTGCAGGGTCACTCAAGTCAATAAAAACCTGACAGGGGTTCTAACTCTGACTGACCTTATCCAAAAAAAAACAAAAATTTGGCTTTTGATACAATTGACTCTCATGAGGAAAACAAAATAAAAGGGAAGAAAAGCATAAAACTCATCGACCCATCAGGTGCCTGGCTCACTATTGCCATTGTGCCTTGAGCAGCAGAGCTGACAATCTAAAAAGTTTTCTTATATAAAATTCTGCTTCAGATTTTTATTTTATTTTTGGATGAATAATACATTTTTGGTGGGGATGCCTCAGATTTGAACGCCAGAAATTGTAGCGTTGTGAACGTGGAGGGATCAGTACTGAGGGTAGCAGAAGCGCATTTTGACGCATGACGAAACGTGTACTGAAGAAACGCCCGACGCTCCAGAACCAAAAAGGTTCTGGAGCTACTTTGGAATATTTGTCGCACACAGGGCGGCTCAGTCAAGTGAATGGGCTGCCGTTAAGCACAACATGAGTTAACGTGTGAAAAGCGCACAAAAACGCCAGCGCACAAAAAAACGTACATTCTCACGCCAATCAGGTGTGAATGGGACCTTACAGAGGTTTTCTGATCTGTCCATAGGGAGGTGTGAAAACCCCTTATAGGCGCAGATCGGGGGGGGGGGGCTGGGGATTTTGGCAGTGTTAGAGGATAAGTGATCGATCACATCTCTTTCCCCACCATGCAACCTCATAATCTGATTGATCAAAATGCGAGCAAATTTATGACTTGATCAGCTCAGAGCTGCTGATCGATACAATCGATGGCTTTCCACCTTGGCCAATCAAATCCGATCCAAACAGGATCTAAATGGATTGAAAGGAAAGTTATGGATATTTAATCAGTTTAAGATTTGATTGTTCTGATTGTATCTGATATTAAAATAGGAACAGATATGAACGCCAATCAGAAATATGATTGGAAGATCGAATAGATCATTTGATACGCTTAACGATCAAGTCAGATCATTTACTTTATTAATGGTGGCTTTAAAGGTATTATCTGATCAATGTGTGTATCGATCAAATCTATTGAATTTGCAAATGATTGAACGCCTATAACTTCCTTTCTGAATGATTTAGACTAAGTTTTGATCAGATTTGATCAAACTGAGCAGCTTGTCTAGGGTGCAAAAAAAATTGATTGTTTTGCATCGATTGGCAGCACTGAGATACTTTGATCATGATTCTGATCGTTTTGTATAATTGATCAGATTTTGAGATTACATTGGGGAAACAGACATGCAATTGAAGACCTATGACTGTATCCTAACTATTGATTAAAATCCACTTCCATGTTTGTTGCATTGTGATCGAATAGTTTATCGGCTATAGATTGGTTACTCCTATTGAAAAATATTAATAGGAAAAGAAATTGATAATTTTTCGTACAAGATCAGATTTTCCATTCAGACTGATCAGAAATTGATCAGTTTTGCTTGAAATTGATTAATGGCTTTTCAATCGTTCATAAATCTGATCGCATTATCGATCAAATGGTAACATTTGCCAAGCTGCCATCTGTGCCCCATTCTTAGGTATTTTATTTAATTCATTTATTTATTACAGGTATTTATAGATACTTTGATTATGAATACGGTTGTATTTTAATTAATCAGATTATAGGATTACATAGTGGGAACAGAAATGTGACCGATAATTTATAAGTATATCTTAGATATCGATCAATATCCACAAGTGTGGTGTATTGATTTAATAGTTTATTGACTATAGATTAGTTACTCCTATTGAAAGAGATTCATAGGAAAAGAAATTGATCATTTTTCCAAGTGTGTACAAGATCAGATTTTCCATCCACACTGATCAGAAATTGATCAGTTTTGCTTGAAATTGATTAATGGCTTTTCAATTGTTTATAAATCTGATCGCATTATCGATCAAATAGTAACATTTGCCAAGCTGCCATCTGTGCCCCATTATTAGATATTTAATTTAATTTATTTATTTATTTATTACAGGTATTTATAGATACTTTGATTATGAATACGGTTGTATTTTAATTGATCGGATTATAAGATTACGTAGTGGGAACAGAAATGTGACCGATAATTTATAAGTATATCTTAGATATCGATCAATATCCACAAGTGTGGTGTATTGATTTAATAGTTTATTGACTATAGATTAGTTACTCCTATTGAAAGACATTCATAGGAAAAGAAATTGATCATTTTTCGAAGCGTGTACAAGATCAGATTTTTCATCCAGACTGATCAGAATAATCTCAATTAAATTGATCAGTTTTGCTTGAAAATGATTAATGGCTTTTCAATTGTTCATAAATCTGATCGCATTATCGATCAAATGGTAACATTTGCCAAGCTGCCATCTGTGCCCCATTCTTAGATATTCTATTTAATTTATTTATTAAATAAATTTATAAGTATATCTTAAATATTGATCAATATCCACAAGTGTGGTGTATTGATTTAATAGTTTATTGCCTATAGATCGGTGACTCCTATTGAAAAAGATTAATAGGAAAATAAATTGATCATTTTTTGAAGCGTGTACAAGATCAGATTATCCATCCAGACTGATCAGAAATTGATCAGTTTTGCTTGAAATTGATTAATGGCTTTTCAATTGTTCATAAATCTGATCGCATTATCGATCAAATGGTAACATTTGCCAAGCTGCCATCTGTGCCCCATTCTTAGATATTTTATTTAATTTATTTATTTATTACAGGTACTTATAAATACTTTGATTATGAATACGGTTGTATTTTAATTAATCAGATTATAGGATTACATAGTGGGAACAGAAATGTGACCGATAATTTATAAGTTTATCTTAGATATCGATCAACATCCACAAGTGTGGTGTATTGATTGAATAATTTATTAACTATAGATCGGTTACTCCTATTCAAAGAGATTCATAGGAAAAGAAATTGATCATTTTTCGAAGTGAGAATAAGATCAGATTTTCCGTCCAGACGAATCACAATATTCTTGATTAAATGAAAGGGTTTTGCTTAAAATTGATGAATGGCTTTCCAATCATTGATAGATCTGATTGCATTATTGGATTCTATGAAGAATCGATAGATCAGTTGGTTACATGTATGGTCACCATATTGCAGATAGGCACTGAGTTGCCATCTGTGCCCCATTCTCATTCAAAGAGGGCAATAAACTGACCCCCCCATGCTGGGCTATAGAGATCTATAGAGATGAGAGGAAGAAGAAGAGGAAACAAAGTATCAGACATCGGAATACAAAGCCAGAAGAAGGGGGAATGACACTTACAGCCAGTTGCTGGCATTGGCAGAGAAGACAGCCAGTATGATCATCAGTAGGGACCTGAGGAAGTATTCGGGGGTCATCCTGAGGATAATGGGGGGCCAATGATCTCCAATAACAATGAAGGGGGGTCTTCAGCAGGTGGTAGCTCCTCAGTGTACAGATCCCAGCGGTAAAGTGCTCCCCCCACAGGGGTCCCGACTTGTCAGAGTGAGAAGCAGCAGATGGAAGCAGAGTTTAGTCCGGGAAGGTGGAGGCGGTAGGTGCCCCTCCAGTGCCAGCGATGGACCTGCAGCGGAGGTGAGCTCCCCCCGGGCTTTAAATAAGGGAGCGCAGGTGGCACGCAGCACAGCGACCTCTAGCGGGTGACAGCGGCGGTGTCAGTGGCAGCAGCTCAGCGTGTCCCCCTCCGAGCGGCGCCTGGGTCAGACTCCGAATGTCAGCTCAGCTGGAGGAATCCCGGGGTGGAAGCAACAAGCGGAGGGGAGGGGGGCGGAGCCGGGGGACGGACCTGGACGGTGATACCCGGGCGGGGTTACAGGACACCCCCATCCTAGGGCGGGACAGGAGGAGAACGTTCATTCATAGCGCTGCCAGTGTGTGCGGACTGTGCTGGCTGACCGGCCGGGGAGAGAACACCGGGACATCCAGTACAATATTACCTTCATAGCACCGGGATATCCTACACTATTACCTTCATATCACAGGGATATCGTATATTTACACCTCCATATCACCGGGATATCCTACAATATTACCTTCATATCACCGGCATATCCCATAACATTAATACCTCCATATCACCGGGATATCCCATAATATTACCTTCATATCACCGGGACATCCTACATTATTACCTTCATATCACCGGGATATCCCATAATAACACCTCCATACCACCAGGATATCCTACAATATTACCTTCATATCACCGGGAAATCCTATAATATTACCTTCATAGCACCGGGACCAGGGCCAGATTAACGTAGGGGCTATTGGAGCTGCAGCTCCAGGCCCCTACCTTTTATATAGGCCCCGGGTTGGTCATATTCACTGTTACCGCTCTTCTGTCACTTGTAAACACAGAAGTCTGGCTTCTATGCTCGCTTCCCCAGGCAGCACCCTCAGAACCTCCCCACACAGCACGAAGGCCGGACAAGGAGGGACAGTTGGCGATGCATGGATGTGTTTATGGGCTTCAGAGACAGCATCCCATTTTGAATTAGGCATGCATGGCTGCACCCTTCCTCCTCTGGGTGCATGGCAAGGCACGGCCCTTAAGGCCCTTCAAAATCCTCAGCACCAAGCCCATGATGCTGTTAATCCGGCCCTGACCGGGACATCCCATAATAACACCTCCGTATCACCGGGACATTCTACAAATATTACCTTCATATCACCGGGAAATCCCATAATATTACCTCCATATCACCGGGATATCCCATAATAACACCTCCATATCACCGGGATATCCTACAATATTACCTTCATATCACCGGGATATCCCATAATAACACCTCCATACCACCAGGATATCCTACAATATTACCTTCATATCACCGGGATATCCCATAATATTACCTTCATATCACCGGGACATCCTACATTATTACCTTCATATCACCGGGATATCCCATAATAACACCTCCATACCACCAGGATATCCTACAATATTACCTTCATATCACCGGGAAATCCTATAATATTACCTTCATAGCACCGGGACCAGGGCCAGATTAATGTAGGGGCTATTGGAGCTGCAGCTCCAGGCCCCTACCTTTTATATAGGCCCCGGGTTGGTCATATTCACTGTTACCGCTCTTCTGTCACTTGTAAACACAGAAGTCTGGCTTCTATGCTCGCTTCCCCAGGCAGCACCCTCAGAACCTCCCCACACAGCGTGAAGGCCGGACAAGGAGGGACAGTTGGCGATGCATGGATGTGTTTATGGGCTTCAGAGACAGCATCCCATTTTGAATTAGGCATGCATGGCTGCACCCTTCCTCCTCTGGGTGCATGGCAAGGCACGGCCCTTAAGGCCCTTCAAAATCCTCAGCACCAAGCCCATGATGCTGTTAATCCGGCCCTGACCGGGACATCCCATAATAACACCTCCGTATCACCGGGACATTCTACAAATATTACCTTCATATCACCGGGAAATCCCATAATATTACCTCCATATCACCGGGATATCCCATAATAACACCTCCATATCACCGGGATATCCTACAATATTACCTTCATATCACCGGGATATCCCATAATAACACCTCCATACCACCAGGATATCCTACAATATTACCTTCATATCACCGGGATATCCCATAATATTACCTTCATATCACCGGGACATCCTACATTATTACCTTCATATCACCGGGATATCCCATAATAACACCTCCATACCACCAGGATATCCTACAATATTACCTTCATATCACCGGGAAATCCTATAATATTACCTTCATAGCACCGGGACCAGGGCCAGATTAATGTAGGGGCTATTGGAGCTGCAGCTCCAGGCCCCTACCTTTTATATAGGCCCCGGGTTGGTCATATTCACTGTTACCGCTCTTCTGTCACTTGTAAACACAGAAGTCTGGCTTCTATGCTCGCTTCCCCAGGCAGCACCCTCAGAACCTCCCCACACAGCGTGAAGGCCGGACAAGGAGGGACAGTTGGCGATGCATGGATGTGTTTATGGGCTTCAGAGACAGCATCCCATTTTGAATTAGGCATGCATGGCTGCACCCTTCCTCCTCTGGGTGCATGGCAAGGCACGGCCCTTAAGGCCCTTCAAAATCCTCAGCACCAAGCCCATGATGCTGTTAATCCGGCCCTGACCGGGACATCCCATAATAACACCTCCGTATCACCGGGACATTCTACAAATATTACCTTCATATCACCGGGAAATCCCATAATATTACCTCCATATCACCGGGATATCCCATAATAACACCTCCATATCACCGGGATATCCTACAATATTACCTTCATATCACCGGGATATCCCATAATAACACCTCCATACCACCAGGATATCCTACAATATTACCTTCATATCACCGGGATATCCCATAATATTACCTTCATATCACCGGGACATCCTACATTATTACCTTCATATCACCGGGATATCCCATAATAACACCTCCATACCACCAGGATATCCTACAATATTACCTTCATATCACCGGGAAATCCTATAATATTACCTTCATAGCACCGGGACCAGGGCCAGATTAATGTAGGGGCTATTGGAGCTGCAGCTCCAGGCCCCTACCTTTTATATAGGCCCCGGGTTGGTCATATTCACTGTTACCGCTCTTCTGTCACTTGTAAACACAGAAGTCTGGCTTCTATGCTCGCTTCCCCAGGCAGCACCCTCAGAACCTCCCCACACAGCGTGAAGGCCGGACAAGGAGGGACAGTTGGCGATGCATGGATGTGTTTATGGGCTTCAGAGACAGCATCCCATTTTGAATTAGGCATGCATGGCTGCACCCTTCCTCCTCTGGGTGCATGGCAAGGCACGGCCCTTAAGGCCCTTCAAAATCCTCAGCACCAAGCCCATGATGCTGTTAATCCGGCCCTGACCGGGACATCCCATAATAACACCTCCGTATCACCGGGACATTCTACAAATATTACCTTCATATCACCGGGAAATCCCATAATATTACCTCCATATCACCGGGATATCCCATAATAACACCTCCATATCACCGGGATATCCTACAATATTACCTTCATATCACCGGGATATCCCATAATAACACCTCCATACCACCAGGATATCCTACAATATTACCTTCATATCACCGGGATATCCCATAATATTACCTTCATATCACCGGGACATCCTACATTATTACCTTCATATCACCGGGATATCCCATAATAACACCTCCATACCACCAGGATATCCTACAATATTACCTTCATATCACCGGGAAATCCTATAATATTACCTTCATAGCACCGGGACCAGGGCCAGATTAATGTAGGGGCTATTGGAGCTGCAGCTCCAGGCCCCTACCTTTTATATAGGCCCCGGGTTGGTCATATTCACTGTTACCGCTCTTCTGTCACTTGTAAACACAGAAGTCTGGCTTCTATGCTCGCTTCCCCAGGCAGCACCCTCAGAACCTCCCCACACAGCGTGAAGGCCGGACAAGGAGGGACAGTTGGCGATGCATGGATGTGTTTATGGGCTTCAGAGACAGCATCCCATTTTGAATTAGGCATGCATGGCTGCACCCTTCCTCCTCTGGGTGCATGGCAAGGCACGGCCCTTAAGGCCCTTCAAAATCCTCAGCACCAAGCCCATGATGCTGTTAATCCGGCCCTGACCGGGACATCCCATAATAACACCTCCGTATCACCGGGACATTCTACAAATATTACCTTCATATCACCGGGAAATCCCATAATATTACCTCCATATCACCGGGATATCCCATAATAACACCTCCATATCACCGGGATATCCTACAATATTACCTTCATATCACCGGGATATCCCATAATAACACCTCCATACCACCAGGATATCCTACAATATTACCTTCATATCACCGGGATATCCCATAATATTACCTTCATATCACCGGGACATCCTACATTATTACCTTCATATCACCGGGATATCCCATAATAACACCTCCATACCACCAGGATATCCTACAATATTACCTTCATATCACCGGGAAATCCTATAATATTACCTTCATAGCACCGGGACATTCTACAATATTACATTCATAGCTCCGGGATATCCCATAATATTACCTCCATATCACCGGGATATCCTACAATATTACCTCCATATCACCGGGATATCCTACAATATTACCTTCATATCACCGGGAAATCCCATAATATTACCTTCATATCACCGGGACATCCTACATTATTACCTTCATAGCACAGGGATATCCCATAATAACACCTCCATATCACCGGGACATTCTACAAATATTACCTTCATATCACCGGGATATCCCATAATAACACCTCCATACCACCAGGATATCCTACAATATTACCTTCATATCACCGGGAAATCCCATAATATTACCTTCATAGCACCGGGACATTCTACAATATTACATTCATAGCTCCGGGATATCCCATAATATTACCTCCATATCACCGGGATATCCTACAATATTACCTTCATACCACCGGGATATCCCATAATAACACCTCCATACCACCAGGATATCCTACAATATTACCTCTATATCACTGGGATATCCCATAATAACACCTCCATACCACCAGGATATCCTACAATATTACCTCTATATCACTGGGATATCCCATAATAACACCTCCATACCACCAGGATATCCTACAATATTACCTCTATATCACTGGGATATCCCATAATAACACCTCCATACCACCAGGATATTCTACAATATTACCTCTATATCACCGGAATATCCCATAATAACACCTCCATATCAACGGGATATCCCATAATAACACCTCCATATCACCGGGATATCCTACAATATTACCTTCATAGCACCGGGATATCCCATAATATTACCTTCATACCACCGGGATATCCCCTAATAACACCTCCATATCACCGGGATATCCCATAATAACACCTTCATATCCCCGGGATATCCTACATTATTACCTTCATATCCCCGGGATATCCTACATTATTACCTTCATATCAACGGGATATCCCATAATAACACCTCCATATCACCGGGATATCCTACAATATTACCTTCATATCCCCGGGATATCCTACATTATTAATTTCATATCAACGGGATATCCCATAATAACACCTCCATACCACCAGGATATCCTACAATATTACCTCTATATCACCGGGATATCCCATAATAACACCTCCATATCAACGGGATATCCCATAATAACACCTCCATATCACCGGGATATCCTACAATATTACCTTCATAGCACCGGGATATCCCATAATATTACCTCCATATCACCGGGATATCCTACAATATTACCTTCATACCACCGGGATATCCCCTAATAACACCTCCATATCACCGGGATATCCCATAATAACACCTTCATATCCCCGGGATATCCTACATTATTACCTTCATATCCCCGGGATATCCTACATTATTACCTTCATACCACCGGGATATCCCATAATATCATCATATCCTATATATCCAAATCACCTGGACATCCTACAATATTACCTTTACAGCACTGGGATATCCCATAATAACACCCTACATCACCTTCATATCACTGGGGACGTTCTACAATATTACCTTCCTTCATATCACCGAGATATTCCTTAATTATCATATATATCCATATCGCCGGGACGTCCTACAATATTACCTCCATAGCACTGGGATTTCCCATATTAACACCTCTATACCAAGGGGACATCCCATAATATTACCTCCATATCCCCGGGACATCCTATATTACCTTCATAGCACCGCCATATCCAATAATAACATCTCCATATCTTCTTTATATCACTGGGTACATCCTCCAATATCACCTCCATAGCACCAAATATCCCATAATAACACCTCCATACCACCATCATATCCCTGGAAACATCCTACAATATTACCTCCACAGCATCGGGATATCCCATAATATTACCTCCATATCACCGGGACATCCTACAATATTACCTCCAAAGCACCATTATATCCCATAATTTTTAACTCCATATCACGGGACATCCTACAATATTACCTTTCTGCATATCACCGGGATATCCCATAATATCATCATATCCTATATACCCATTTCACTGGGACTTCCAACAATATTACCTTCAAAGCACATGGATATCGTATAACATTACCTCTATATTATTGGGACATCCCGTAAAGTCATCATATCATATATATCCATATCACCGGGATATCCCATAATTTTATCTTCTATATCCATATCACCGGGGACATCCTACAATATTACCTCCATATCACCAGGGACATCCCATAATATCATTATATCCTATATATCCATATCACTGGGGACATCCCATCATATCCTATACATCTATATCACCGGGAAATCCTATCACCTCCATGTAAACGGGGACATCCCATATTATCATCATATCCTATACACCTACAGTATATCACCGAGACATCCTATAATATTACCTCCATATCACCGGGGACATCGCATAATAGCATCATATCCTACACTTTCATATCACTGGGACATCCCATAATAGCATCATATCCTATACTTTCATATCACTGGGACATCCCATAATAGCATCATATCCTACACTTTCATATCACAGGGACATCCCATAATAGCATCATATCCTACACTTTCATATCACTGGGACATCCCATAATAGCATCATATCCTATACTTTCATATCACAGGGACATCCCATAATATCACCTTCATATCACTGGGACATCCCATAATAACACCTCCATATAACTGGGGACATTCCATCATATCATATCCTATATATCCATATCACTGGGACATCCCCTAATATCATCTCCATCATACCAGGGACATATCATCATATCCTATATATCAATATCACCAGGGCATCCCATAATAGCATCTCCATAGCACTGGGGACATCCGATCATATCATCATTTCCTATACATCCATATCACCGGGACATCCCATAATAACATCTCTATATCACTGGGGACATCCCATAATATCACCTCCATATCACCAGGGACATCTCACCATATCATCATATCATATATATTCATATCAAAGGGGACATCCTATAATGTCATTCCCATATCACCAGAGACATCCTATACATCCATATCACCGGAGACATTCCATAATATCAACTCCATATCACCAGGGACATCCCATAATAACACCTCCATATCACTGGGGACATAACATATCCTATACATCCATATCACCAGGGACATCCCATAATATCATCTCCATATCACTGGGGACATCCCATAATATCATCTCCATATCACTGGGGACATCCCATAATATCATCTCCATATCACCGGGGACATCCCATAATATCATCTCCATATCACCAGGGACATCCCATAATATCATCTCCATATCACCAGGGACATCCCATAATATCATCTCCATATCACCAGGGACATCCCATAATATCATCTCCATATCACCAGGGACATCCTATAATATCATGTCCATATCACCAGGGACATCCCATAATATCATCTCCATATCACCGGGGACATCCCATAATATCATCTCCATATCACTGGGGACATCCCATAATATCATCTCCATATCACCAGGGACATCCCATAATATCATCTCCATATCACCGGGGACATCCCATAATATCATCTCCATGTCACTGCGGACATCCCATAATATCATCTCCATATCACCAGGGACATCCCATAATATCATCTCCATATCACTGGGGACATCCCATAATATCATCTCCATGTCACTGCGGACATCCCATAATATCATCTCCATATCACCGGGGACATCCCATAATATCATCTCCATATCACTGGGGACATCCCATAATATCATCTCCATATCACTGGGGACATCCCATAATATCATCTCCATATCACCAGGGACATCCCATAATATCATCTCCATATCACTGGGGACATCCCATAATATCATCTCCATATCACCAGGGACATCCCATAATATCATCTCCATATCACTGGGGACATCCCATAATATCATCTCCATATCACTGGGGACATCCCATAATATCATCTCCATATCACTGCGGACATCCCATAATATCATCTCCTTATCACCAGGGACATCCCATAATATCATCTCCATATCACCAGGGACATCCCATAATATCATCTCCATATCACCAGGGACATCCCGTAATATCATCTCCATATCACTGGGACATCCCATAATATCATCTCCATATCACTGGGGACATCCCATAATATCATCTCCATATCACTGGGGACATCCCATAATATCATCTCCATATCACTGGGGACATCCCATAATATCATCTCCATATCACCGGGGACATCCCGTAATATCATCTCCATATCACTAGGGACATCCCATAATATCATCTCTGTATCACCGGGGACATCCCATAATATCATCTCCATATCACTGGGGACATCCCATAATATCATCTCCATATCACTGCGGACATCCCATAATATCATCTCCTTATCACCAGGGACATCCCATAATATCATCTCCATATCACCAGGGACATCCCATAATATCATCTCCATATCACCAGGGACATCCCGTAATATCATCTCCATATCACTGGGACATCCCATAATATCATCTCCATATCACTGGGGACATCCCATAATATCATCTCCATATCACTGGGGACATCCCATAATATCATCTCCATATCACTGGGGACATCCCATAATATCATCTCCATATCACCGGGGACATCCCGTAATATCATCTCCATATCACTAGGGACATCCCATAATATCATCTCTGTATCACCGGGGACATCCCATAATATCATCTCCATATCACTGGGGACACCACTATACCTCTGAGTCCCTAATTGGATTACAGATATGAATCCCTATACCCCGAGTCCCCTATTGGATTACAAAGCAGGGAATAAAATCCATCACTTCCCTTAGTAAAACCGCAACATAGTTCACACAAAAACACTGGCTAGGCACACAGTTAACCCTTTGATTGCCCCTGGTGTTAACCCCTTCCCAGTCAGTGTCATTAGTACAGTGACAGTGCATATTTTTAGCACTGATCACTGTATTAGTGTATTCAAGGCAGCTATGTTCCAGAATCAAAGAATCATAAAAGAAAAAAGGGGGGTAATGGAAAATCCACAATGGGATCAAACAAGGGGGAATTGGGACTATACAATACCCAAAATGTAAAAAAAAAAAAAACGTAGTAAAGAAAAAACAAAAATTGGAGTAGCACTATATAAAAAGTTATAAATAATTATAATAACAATAATAAAAAGGTTATCATATTGGAATTGCTATCTTTCAATGCGTTTCGTTTGTCCACTAAATGCCCCCTTCATCGGGGTTTGGGATTGAAAACATAATGACTAGAAGTAGATTTGCTCTTTTTTGGTTTTCCTTCCAGTATGAATACAAGCACAGGTCTAATCAGCGGCTGATTTGGCAGCCAGGTCCTGGTGAAGGGGACATTTGTGGAATACATTGGAAACTCCTTCAATTGTCCCCATGACCTTTATTGGAATTAAACCAAATCTGGACCTTTTTGCAGTGGTTTGGATGCTTCAATTTGCATTTCTGTTACAAACATTAAAGAACATGCTCCTGATTTGTTCATGGTCAGGTTGAAGGACATTGGTATGATTGAGATCCTCCCTGGCCATGGCGGACATCTCCTGCCTGAGACTGAAAGTCAAGTTGGAATTTTCCTATCCAATCACTATTGTTTTGCCTGGTGATAGGATAGCATTGGGTGTGC
>NC_138779.1:38378940-38381440 GCF_965119305.1 Pelophylax lessonae | reverse complement strand
ATAGAGTGATCAGTGCTAAAAAAAAAAGCACTGTGACTGTACTAATGATACTTGCAGGGAAGGGTTTTTTATCGGGGGGGGGCGATCAAAGGGTTAAATGTGCTCATAGGGAGTGCTTTCTGGAGGGGGAGGTGCTTTGACTGGGGGAAGACAGAGATCTGTGTTCCTGCTTAGCAGAAACACAGGATCTCCATCTTCCCCTCTAACAGAATAGCAGCCTGCCTTGTTTACATAGGCGGACCGCCGTTCTGCCTCTCTCATGAAAGATCGCAGGGGGTGCAGGCAGACATCGGGTCCGCCGGACCCACTGATTGGCTCCTGCTGTGTCCAATCACAGCGGGAGTGGGTTGAAGGTGGTGCGCGCACGCGCCCCAGACCCAGTGCACAAAATGACGTACAGGTATGTTGTTTTATGTAGGAGGGCCGCCCTGCCACACTAAAGCTGTGTGGGGTGGTCCAGAGCTGGGTAAAGCTGAGCTCTAAAAATTAGGCAAAACCTACTCTTGCATTGGGGCTTTGATGGAAATTCTGTCTAGATACATTCCTCATGTGTATTCTTCCTGAATCTTGGAGTGCTCTGTGCATTTCTTCCAGATCTGTGCTGTAATCCAGTGGGAGACTTTCCCTCTATGTAGGAACTTCCTGTAATAAAGACTGCTCCCTGCGGCTCTCTCCCCTTGTGTGGGGTGACTGGTCTTGTCTCCGCCCACTCCTGTTGTTTTCTGCAGGAAGCCTGTAGTGGGTGGAGCTGCTAGGCCCCTCCCACAGCTCTGTTCTCTGCACATGCCATGCACAGCACAGTGATGATGTCACTACTCTTTTTACAAAGTAACTTTTGGGTGAAGCTCCTCTTTACCGTTTCAAAAGTAGCTTAGAAAATTTGAAGCATCAGATAAACCAAACCCAGTGAGAAGATAAAAGGAGTCAATTCAGCAATGTGCAGAGAACATATGGGCTAAAAGGACTAATTTTACCCACTTCCATACCGCGCCATTTCTGGCACTCCCCTCTTACATGTAAAAATCATCTTTTTTTTTTTTTTTTTGCTAGAAAATAACTCAGAACCCCCAAATATTATTATTTTTTTTTTTTTAGCAGAGACCCCAGGGAATAAAATGGTGGTCATTGCAACTTTTTATGTCACACAGTATTTGCACAGAAATTTTTGAAACACAATTTTTTGGGGAAAAAAACTGTTTTATGAATTAAATAAAAAAAAAAAAAAAAAATACTAAAGTTAGCCCAAATTTTTTGTATTATGTGAAATATGATGCTAGGCCGAGTAAATAGATACCCAACATGTCACACTTTAAAATTGCGCTCACTCGTGGAATGACGCCAAACTTCGGTACTTAAAAATCTCGTAAATTTTTTTTTACAGGTTAAAAGTTTAGACCTACAGAGGAGGTCTTGAGCTTGAATTGTCACTCTAACATTTGCGGTGATATCTCACATGTATGGATTGAACAACGTTTTCATATGTGGCCACGACGTACGCATGCGTCCGGGGACGGGGCACTATATAAAAAAATTTTTTATTGTTTATTTTATTTTTTTGTTTTTACACTTTCCCTTTCATTTTTTCTTTTTGGATCACTTTTAGCCCCGGTTTATACTGAGGCGACCTGTGAGGCGACCTGGTCGCCTCACAGGTCGCCGTAGGTTGCCTCCTATAGGGAAGCTGCGGACCAATTCTAATAGGAGCGACACAAGTCGCTCCGACTTAGAAAAAGGGTCCGGAGCTTCTTTGGGGCGACCAGGAGGCGACCGCCATAGACTTCAATGTTATGAAGTCCGTGGCGGCCGCTCCGAGGTCGCGGCGCGCTGCTCGCACCGCGACCTCGGAGGTCGCGGTGCGAAGTAGCGTCGCTCGTATGTGAACGGGCACTTATTCCTATTACAAGGAATGTAAACATCCCTTGTAATAGGATTACACTTTCCCTTTCATTTTTTTTTGATCACATCCCTTGTAATAGGATCAGTGAATGACAGGTCCTTTTTATAGGGGGATCTGGGGTCAATAGGACCTCAGATCTCTCCTACAGGCTAGAAAGCCTGAAATCAAAAAAACAAAAACAAAAAAACAAAAAACAAAAACAATCTCGGCAGTATTGACAACTGCCAGGCCGGGCGTGACGTCATCACGTCGCACCCGGGCCTCCGAGAGTCATAGAGACTGCTGGCACCATATGGTCCTCGGCAGACTCTATGGTGTACTTCCACCACTGGCGGATTCCTTCTCTGGCTCGCTGATCGCACAGACCAGTCGGTAAAAGCACCGGAGGGCGGCGGGAGGGGGGATGTCCCCTCCAGCCGCCTGTAAGAACGTTCAAGCGGCTGAACAGCAGCTATGATTGTTCTTATGGTGAGGGGAATCTCCGTAGAAAAAAAATGATATCTGAATGATGCCTGCAGCTGCACCCACTTAAAGCCCTGGACGTCATATGACGTCCAGCGGTAAGGAAGTGGTTACATTGTATTTATTGGAGATATATAGGGG
>NC_138779.1:38316440-38373940 GCF_965119305.1 Pelophylax lessonae | reverse complement strand
TGTCATTTTTAAAAGTTTGCAAAAAAGAAAAGATAAAGCAAGCCTTTTCCTGAGAACATTCCTTCTGGTGCCGGACCGACACAACACGCCGTCTGCAGAGAAGAGCGTGGATGGCTGCAGGTGTTTTGGGACTCTATACACCTTGGGATGGCGCCAATCATAACTTACAATGCAACCTAACAAATAACTGCAGCCCCTTTACATGCGGTGAAAACCACAATTTAATGAAACAAAAAATGAAAGCAGGCGCTTTGTTAGGTATATGCAGGGCCACTGTTAGAAATCATGGAGCCCCATACAGACCTCCTGAATGGTGCCCCCCCAACAAACCCCCCCCCCCTGGGGTTAGTGGAAAAGCAGCGCTGACTTTATCTGCCTACACCTCAAAAATTGAAAAGAAGTCCCTCCTCTGCTCCCACCTCCTGATGGGGCCCTGGGAAATGTAATTGAAGTCCTGGTAAGCAAGTAGGAGTGAGGTGTGGACTAGTAAAATTAATTTACTCATTTAGACAGAAATGAACAATAAAACTGCCCTGGGCCCCCCCTGTTTAGATGATGGGGCCTGGGCCTCCCTGTTTAGATGATGGGGCCTGCCCCCCAATTTAGATGATGGGGTCTGCCCCCCTGTTTAGATGATGGGGCCTGCCCCCCCCCCCTGTTTAGATGATGGGGCCTGGTCCCCCCCATTTAGATGATGGGACCTGGGCCCCCCTGTTTAGATGATGGGACCTGGGTCCCCCTGTTTAGATGATGGGACCTGGGTCCCCCTGTTTAGATGAGGGCCCCCCTGTTTAGCTGATGGGGCCTGGGCCCCCTTGTTTAGATGATGGGGCTTGGGCCTCCCTGTTTAGATGATGGGGCCTGTTCCTCCCCCATTTAGATGATGGGGCCTGCCCCCCCTGTTTAGATGATGGGGCCTGCCCCCCCCTGTTTAGATGATGGGACCTGAGACACCCTGTTTAGATGATGGGACCTGGGCCCCCCTGTTTAGATGATAGGACCTGGGCCAACCTGTTTAGATTATAGGGCTTGGCCCCCTGTTTAGATGATGGGGCCTGGGCCCCCCTGTTTAGATGATGGGACCTGGGGCCCCCTGTTTAGATGATAGGGCCTGGGCCCCCCTGTTTAGATGATGGGGCTTGGGGGTTCCTGTTTAGATGATGGGGCCTGCTCCCCCTGTTTAGATGATGGGGCCTGGTCCCCCCTGTTTAGATGATGGGACCTGAGCCTACCTGTTTAGATGATGGGACCTGGTCCCCCCTGTTTAGATGATGGGACCTGGGCCCCCCTGTTTAGATGATAGGGCCTGGCCAGCCCTGTTTTGATGATGGGGCTTGGGCCACCCTGTTTAGATGACGGGGCCTGGGCCACCCTGTTTAGATGATGGGGCCTGGGCCCCTTCTGTTTGGATGATAGGGCCTGGGCCCCCCTGTTTAGATGATAGGGCCTAGGCCCCTCTGTTTGGATTATGGGGCCTGCCCCCCCGTTTTGATGATGAGGCCTGGGCCCCCCTGTTTAGATGATGGGGCTTGGGCCCCCCTTGTTTAGATGATAGGGTCTGGACCCACCCTGTTTAAATGATGGGGTCTGGGCCCCCCTGTTTAAATGATGGGGCCTGGGCCCAGTACAACAGAACTGGTTGTACTGCCTTATCAGCAGCTCTGGGTATATGCATACCTCCCAACTTTTTGACATGACAATGAGGGACACCTATTAGCAAAAGTATGTAGGCATAGGACACACCCCCTACCACACCCCCTTATAAGTAGAATTATACAAAAAAAAAAAGTTTAAGTGCAACCCACAAGTGATTTTTTTTTTTACCACTACTATTCCTTTATATTGGCTTTTGACATTTGCAAATGCAGAAATTTAGAAAGTGAATAAAAGGTTTAGCACTGGGAAACACTTTTTTAATGATAAAAAGTGCATTTTATATACAAATATATAGATCAGACCAAAATGAGAGACACATTTGGAGAGAAGAGGAACAGGAAGATTTTGTTACAAAACAGGAACAGTTGGGAGCTATGTATATGGTATTTTTAGTTCATTGTATATGATTGTGTGATTGAGTATTTTTTATATTATTTTTTTGCATGCTCACAGGCATGGTGAGGACCACTGATGATTATTAATATTGGGTGACAGCGCCTTTTTCATTTTTTGTTTCAGGTGTTTTGCATAGTTGCCAACATTTAAAAAAAAATTCCAAGGACACTTTGCAGCACAGCTATCAATTACCACACCCACTTCCCTGAAGCTCCACCCACTCTGCGTAATTAATCTCACCTACTTATCATCAGATTATAGGGTCTACTCAATATAGAGAGAATTACAGAAAATTAAAAAGGGAATTTCAAACTTAAGGCCAAAGTAGCAGAGTTGGAATAATTCTCCCATTCAGCTGCACTACTTCTGCGTAACCTTTATGGGCAGCCCGATAAACAGGCACTTCCAGGGACAATATAGATTACCTGGGACAGGCTCCTATTTGCAGGGACTGTCCCAGGAAAAAAGGGACAGTTGGCAAGTATGGTGTTTTGTGACACCTGTGATTATTTCTTATCCTGCGTTGGCTGGAATATACTGTATACCCCCCTAGAAGAGTTCTTTGTACAGAAAAGGCTGTCGTTCATCTGAAATCACACTGTAGTCATGCTAGGCGATCGGTAGAAATATTCTTCTTCAACGTGTCATCCAAGTTTATGCGAGGAGCCCAGCCCGTCTAAGTATCCTGGAGTGCGAGGCGCTGGTATTCTCCTTTTTTTTCTTGTTCATGTTATATCTTGCTTTCTGCTCCAGACTGATGCTGGAAAACCCCATCCAATTATTTTTTTCCCTATGAGACAATCCAGCTGCAGCGAGTACACTACTATTCCTGCCAAATGTGTATTTATGTAAAGAGCCACGTGCTACGTACAGTAAGCTTACCAACCAATCAGCTCTGCGCAGTGATAAGGGAATTTGCAAATTGCAAATTGTTTAACCACTTAAGCCCCGGAGGATTTGGCTGCTAAACGACCAGGGGGTATTTTGCGATTCGGAACTGCGTGACTTTAACGGACAATTGCGCGGTCGTGCGATGCTGTACCTAAACAAATTTGACGTCCTTTTTTTCCCACAAACAGAGCTTTCTTTTGGTGGTATTTGATCACCTGTGCGCTTTTTACTTTTTGCGCTATAAACAAAAAAAGAGCGTAAATTTTGCAAAAATAACAATATTTTTCACATTTTTTTATATGAAATTCCCCCCAAAAAAATGTAAAAATCTAAATTTTTTAACATTTTCAGCCAATTTGTTTTGTGCTACCTATGTTTGGTAAAAAAAATTGCAAAAAGCGTATTTTTATTGGTTTGCGCAAAAGTTATCGCGTTTACTAACAAAGGGAAAGATTTCTGTCATTTGTGTTGTTTTTTTTTTAAAGCGTAATGGCGGCGATCTGTGATTTTTTTTGCGGTACTGTGACATTGGGGCGGACAGATCGGACCCTTGACTGACATTTTTGACACTTTTGGGGTTACCAGTGACATTACTGCAGTAATCAGTGCTATACATCTGCACTGTTACTGCAAAATTACACTGGTAGTGAAGGGGTTAACTTTATTTGAGAGGGAGGGGCTGTGTGTGTCCCTAGGGGCGTGATTCTAACTGTGATTGGCTGTCTGTTGAGCTGTAGAAACAGTGATCAACGGTTCTACATAGTAGAACCGTGTGATCACAGTTTCTACACAGGGGAGAATGACAGGCGGCTTGTTTACACAAGCCGCCTGACGTTCTCCCTCTGCAGCGGCGATCGCAGAGTCACCGGCGGACATCGGGTCCGCCGGTCACACGCACGGGGGGTTCCTTGACCACGCGGGAGCGGGAGCGCGCCTCCGGCGGCGCGCGCTCGCTCCCTAGACCCTCACAGGCTAGCGACGTAGCCCTACGTCGCTTTGCCTGTGAGGGGCTGACTGCCGACGTAGATAGTCGTGCGGCAGTCGGCAAGTGGTTAATGACAACCCCCTGATTAGCTTGCATATCACAGTGGGAGCTGTCAGTTCGGACAGGAATCAGATTGCATAGGTGCGAACACCCGTGCAATCCGATTCTGGTGCGGACCAAAAAAAGGGTCCTGCACGACTTTGGTCCGAATGCGATACGAATTCAGCCATACAAACTGTATGTCTGATTTCGCATTGCACAGACATCGCATATGATTTTCAGAGCAGTGCAGTGCGACTCACATGCGATGTCTCATATCGCATATGTGTGAACCGGCACTCATACTGATCACAGATCGCTGCTCGATGGATTTCTGGTAATGGTAGATTGCTGTCGGTCCTTCTTACCCTTCAATCGCAATAGAAAATGAAGTACATAGCCAACTTATGTGCAGCATTGGGCCCCTTGCACACTAGATTAGTTTGCATATCACAGTGCGAACTGTCAATTCGGACATGAATCGGATCGCATAGGTGTAAACACCCATGCGATCCGATTTCTGGTGCGGACCAAAAAAAAAGGGTCCTGCACGACTTTGGTTCGAATGCGATGCAAATTCAGCCATACAATCTGTGATTTGCAGAGCAGTGCGAATCACATGTAATATCTGACATCGCTATAGTGTGAACCGGCACTAAAGCTCTAATTAAAGCGGTAGTATACCGCTTTTTTTCACTTTTAACTACAGGTAAGCCTATAATAAGGCTTACCTGTAGGTACAATTAATATCTCCTAAACCGGCACGGTTTAGGAGATATTTGCAGTGCATGCAGCCGCTCACGCGAGCAGCGCATGCAGTGGTGAATTTTGGTTTTGTGCTGCCCTAGGCAAAACTAAAATTGGGCGCCCCCCCCACGTAAATTTGCCTCACTCCTTTTTACAAGGGATGTGACTCCCTCCAAAATTGAAGGAGAGAGAGAGGGGGATGAGAGAGAGAGGGATGAGAGAGAGAGAGAGGGGGAATGAGAGAGAGGGGGGGGGGTGAGAGAGAGAGAGAGGGGGGATGAGAGAGAGAGGGGGGGATTGAGCGAGAGAGGGGGGGAGAGAGAAATGGGGATCAGAGAGAGAGAGGGGGGGTGAGAGAGAGAGGGGGGAGAGAGAGAGGGGGGATGAGAGGGAGAGAGAGGGGGATGAGAGAGAGGGGGGGTGAGAGAGAGGGGGATGAGAGAGAGAGAGAGAGGGGGGATGAGAGAGAGAGGGAGGGTGAGAGAGAGAGAGAGAGAGAGAGAGAGGGGATGAGAGAGAGAGAGGAGGTGTGAGAGAGAGAGAGAGAGGGGGGGATGAGAGAGTGAGGGTGAGAGAGGCGGCTCTAGCAATCAGTGGCCAATAGTCTCAGGTGGAAAAGGGTGGCTTTTTTGCTGCCCCCCTGCAAAGTGCTGCCCTAGGCCTGGGCCTTGTTGGCCTAGGCCAAAATACAGCACTGGGCGCATGCGCTCTGAAGGTCCGGCGGACCTTCAGCTTCCCTTGCCGGGAGCTTGCACGTCATCGTGGCTCCGGCCAATAACAGCACTGAAGCCGCCGAACCCGGAAGAGACGCCGTAGGATCATGTCAGCGTCCGCAGCGGTGTCCAGGGGTCCGTGTCTGGGCTTCGTTCTAAGGTAAGTAATTCATAATGAGCTAGTATGCGATGCCTTTGTCTTGCAGGTTTTTTATTTTTTATTTTTTTTTATTTTAGGTTTACAACCGCTTTAACACACCTATGGGTCCTCCTGTCAGTTTTTCAGGCTGACCTGATCGGACCCTCTATTCAGCCCTATGAAGCGGCGGGTGTCAGCAGTGACCTGTCCGCTGACAACCGCCCTGATCTGATCCGATCCTGTCCGCCAAATCCAGACAGATGCTGACCCTATTTTCCATCCATCTGGAGGATTGGTTTAGGATAGGATCGGGTGAAAAGGGACAGGCGGTCAGTTTTCACTTGTTTTCCCCATAGAGGAGAGCAGGACTCTGTCCGTCTTCACTCACAGGCAGCGGAGACGGAGCTGTCATCTGCATGCTCAGCGGGGATCAGCGGAGCGGAGCGTCTGCCGGGCGGACTGCTCATGCGAAAGGATCCCATAGCATTGATGACTGTTTTGGACCTGTTGCACGGACGTTCAGTACAAATCCGATGAGGCTCCTCACCTGCACTGAGATGTGTTTTTCTTTGTTTTTTACAGGGCTAAAATGGGAAATAATCACTTTTGGTGCTTTGCAAATGCACCTTAAAGCGGAGTTCCACCCAAAAGTGGAACTCCGCTGATCTGCTTCCTTCTCCCCTCTGGTGCCACATTTGGCACCTTTCAGGGGGGAACGGGTACCTGTTTTTGACAGGTACCCTTCCCCACTTCCAGGAGACAGCCCCGCGGCGCTGTCCCTCAAAAGTTCGGCCCCCCTCTTTTTTCCTCCATCGATGGGCCAATGACAAAGTGCAGCGCACTTTGCACATGCGCAGTAAGGAACAAAAAACACAAAGAAAAGGCGCACCAGCCTAGCGCATTATCCTCAGTAGGGCTTTTTATTTCTAGCAAATTAAAAGATGTCTACTCACAAACAGGTGATGTAAACCATCATATCAAATTCGAGTAACGAGGTTCACGATTATGGAGACCACAGTCCTAATTACGGATGTTGGCTAACGCGTTTTGAGGCTATGCCTCTTCCTCAGAGCCTGGGGACCATACCTGGACCATCTGTGTTTTTTGTTTACAGTGCTATGTCAACCACCCTGGTCATAGAGGGCAGCAAGGGATAGCCATTGGTGATGCCAAGTATGAGTACCGTGACAGGATTAGTCTGGGAGCCTTGTTTCTGAGCTCAGGAGTAAGGTGCCAAGCATCTTAAATTTATTTTGGAGCAGTAAGGAACCAGCCTGCAGGGTTCCCTTAGCCTGGATGGTGGCGGCGGCACCCGAGAGTCGATACGAAAATCGGCTTCGGGTGCCGACATTGTGGGCTCCCTGGACAGGTAAGTTCTACTATTTAAAATTCTGCAGCTACAGTATTTGTAGCTGCTGACTTTTAATTTTTTTTTTTTTAAGGGGGCTGGAACTCCGCTTTAACCTCTTGGGACTTACTCACAGTAGATCTATTGCAAGTGGGTGGCACAGCCAGGCACGGTGTACTTTCTGGTTTGACTGCATGCATAAGTGCGCCCCCTGCTGACCCATGCTGTGTTCAGTCAGAGTTCGCCAGCAGATTTCAGCCAATGATTTTGACTGAAACCTGCTGATTGGCTGTGTTCAATCACAGCACAAAGTTCTGTGTTGACAAACATACAGAACTCTGTGTACACGGAACAGCGATTTGTATTTTTCCTCTCCCTGAAAAGCAGGGAGAAAAAACAGCCAGATCAGTAAGTAAAAGCAGCACAAATTATATCTTGTAAGGCACACCTTGATTGCTCCTTGACGTTAACCCTTTCCCAGCCAAAGTCATTAGTACAGTGAACAGTATTGTCACTGATCACTGTATTAGTGTCCTTAGCGGGAGCAGTGTCAGTAAGTGACCCTCCCAGATAGGGTCTGGTAGCACCAGATTGTCCGTCGCACTATCACAGTCACGCTGTAAGTCGCTGATCACTGCCATTACAGTATAGCATCTATAACTGCATAAATTCCAGTACATATATACCATAGTTTGTAGACTCTATAAATTTAATACAAACCAATTAAAATACACTCATTGGGATTTTTTTTTTTTTTACCAAAGACATATAGCAGAATACATTTTGGTCTAAATTTATGAAAAACTTTTTTTTTTTTTTTTTTCTTGGATATATTTTATACCAGAAAGTAAAAAAATATTGTTTTTTTCTTTTTCAAAATTTTCGGTATTTTTTCATTTATATAATAAAAAATAAAAAACCCAGTGGTGATTAAAAACCACCAGAAGAAAGCTCTGTGTGAAAAAAATTATATACACTTATTTGGGTATAGTGTTGCATGACCGAGCAATTGCCAGTTAAAGTAGCATAGTGCTGAATAGCTAAAAATGGACTGATCAAATGCAAAGACAAAATCCACAGGGAGGGCGACAAAAATTTTGAAAAAAAAATTGTTTTGGCCAAACAGTAGCCCCCTGTGGGTCATCGGTCAGCAGGCTGAAGGGCAGTTATGAGTAGCATCACATCGAGAGAAAAGATCTATGTTCAGGTAAGTATTGTAGGATATCCAGGGGTTTCAGACTTTCAGGAATTTGGCATGTGAGACTTCAAGTATAGAAGCGAGCTTCTCATGGACCATAGTCCCCCTCAATTCATGCTGGACTTGGCAAAGTTGAGAAACGGTTGTTTCCAAGCTCTAGCAAGTGTTTGGGAAAACGTCTATTGTATTAGTTTTGGTGATCCTGGTGGCAACAAGGGGTTTCCTCTCACTTAATGTTTTGACTATGGGATAAGAAGTGAAGAAAAATCTCCCCAATGGGGCAAAAAAAAAAACTCACAAGGAAAGAGAGGGCAGCCTTGCCTGCTACCATTTCATACGGTAAAAGACTGTGACTGGCAACCGTTAATCTTGATGGAAGCCAAGGGTGGAGAATAGATGGCTTTGATCCAGCTGTACATTGATGGTGGAAAGCCTATATGTCAACAAGTGTTCTAAAACCAACTGATAGGGTTTAGCCATTCTCTATCGAAAATGGTAAAAAAAATTGAGCTTTAGATATACAGTACACTTTAATGAAAGTGAAAGTGCAGTGCTATTCAGTCTCTCAAAACTCCTCATCCAGGAAAAAAGAGGTTCTTTCGATTGTATACTATTGAGACCACCACCAACACCCAATTTCACAGCCTCTTACCAAATAGCATAGACCCCCCCATTACAAAGGTCTATGTAGGCAGATCAACAGATGGTTCATTAGGTATCGGCAGTCAAACCAATCTCTTAGCATTCTACGAGGAGGTGAGCTGTGAGCTAGATAGGGGCAGACCAGTGGATGTGGTGTACCTAGATTTCGCTAAGGCGTTTGATACAGTTCCCCATAAGCGCTTAATTTATAAAATAAGGTCTGCAGGTATCGACAGCAGGGTTTGCTTTTGGATACGGAACTGGCTAAAAGGGCGTGTCCAAAGGGTGGTAATAAACAGTGCATACTCAGACTGGTCTGAGGTAGTAAGCGGGGTCCCCCAAGGCTCAGTCCTGGGTCCAACCTTGTTCAATTTATTCATAAACAGCATTGAGGTCGGGGTCAGTAGTTCAATAGCAGTTTTTGCAGATGACACAAAATTGGGCAGGGCAATAACTGCACAGCATGAAGCAGATATCCTACAGGATGACCTGGACAAAATAACAGAGTGGGCAACGACATGGCAAATGAGGTTTAACGTGGAGAAGTGTAAGGTTTTGCACTTGGGGACTAGAAACATAAAAGCACAATACACGTTAGGAGGGGAACCCTTGGGGGAATCAAAAATGGAGAAAGATCTGGGAGTCTTGGTTGATGATAGATTAGGCAACAGCATGCAATGTCAAGCGGCAGCTGAAAAAGCTAGCAGAATATTAGCATGCATAAAGAAAGGGATGTATTCCAGAGATAAGACTATAATCCTTCCACTTTATAAAACTCTGGTCCGACCGCATCTGTACTATTCTGTCCAGTTCTGGTCGCCAGTCCTCAGAAGGGATGTGTTGGAGCTGGAGAGAGTCCAGAGAAGGGCAACTAAACTAATTAGGGGATTGGAGGACCTTGATTATGAGGAGCGTCTGCAATCGCTTGATTTATTCTCCCTGGAGAAGAGACGCCTGAGGGGGGACATGATAGCAATTTTTAAATATCTCAATGGGGATCTCAGCTTAGAAAAAAAGCTGTTTAGTCGAAGGGATTGCATGAGGACTCAGGGGCATACAATGCGATTAGAGGAGAAGCGTTTTAACCTCAGGCAACATGGGGGGTTCTTTACTGTTAGGGCTACAAGATTGTGGAATTCTCTACCACAAGAGGTGGTTTCTGCGTAAAGTATGGTGGCTTTCAAAAGACTATTGGACATGCATCTCAAGGATCAGAACATTCAGGGGTATGTGAGATGATTACAGCCACACACACCTACACAGGTTGAACTGGATGGACTATTGTCTTTATTCAACCTCACCTACTATGTAACTATGTAATAAGTATCGAATCCTAATGACTTGCCTCGAGGGTAAACCTCTCCTCAATATCTCAAGCAGATGACATCATGCAGGAAAAAATGGAAGATTCCTCATAGTGTAATCTATCAATTTCCACTTTATTACCAAGTCAAAAAGCACTTACAGGTAAGTAAGGAGTGAACAGCATCCTATTCCCAGCATAGTATGATTGTATCCAACTGTCAAGATGGCCGCGGTGTCCCGGACTGCAAGAATGCCGTATGTCATTAGCTCCTCCCTACGCGTTTTGTCACCATATGACGTTGTCATATTTATAATAACCCAAAACCTGTAATTTGAAGATTTGTGTATTTCCTATGTCACCTTGAAGGGCGTATGTGTTTAAGGGTGAGATGGAAATCCGTTTTTTGCAAAAAAAAAAAGGCCCACCACACCATGTCATTTGGGTGACAATAGATTGACTAACAGCTTCTCAAAAGTGACCATCAAAATTAGTTCCTCTTGATTTCAATGCAATTTACAATCTAAAAATCACAAAATTCGATCTTATTCAAACTGTAATCTCAAGACTATCAGGATCTGCTTTACAGTCATGAGTGGCTCAGAAGCTGGAGACACATAGACATTTTTTGTCTTGTTATTTGGCTCTGAAAACCTGATAAAAAAAATCCCACAAATGTATCAAACTGCTAAATGATCTCAGAGCCAGGTCCAGGTTGGAACTGATGGGGATCTTCCACACCAGGTTCCATCACAATACTAAATCCTGAAGCTTGGGCAAGTAAGCAATTAACCTCATTAAAAAAGTGTTTAAGTAATAGCATAAAAAAGATAATTTTGTGCTCTTTATCCGAAGCAGATCTGCAGAGTAGTACAGATTGGAATGAAATTTTGGGACAATTTCCAGCACCGCAGGCATTTTGTTAATTGACAGAAGTGGTTTATTTCCTGCAAAAGTTCACATCGTTACAACAGGTTCCAGGATGACAGAGCCCATACAGCTGTGTGGTCATGCCGGAGCAAGCCTCACCTGAAAGACTGCATCTGTAGACTGCTAACCTTCTCAGACTTTCTTCACTTTTGCTTTATAAAGAAAAAAAAAATATATATATATAATGTAAATTAAATGTACAGTTTACTTTGGAACAGTGAAACTGGCCATATGCAGAAGTAAATGATAAAACGCTGATGTGCTGGGAGAACATTTTTATTACCTGGACACAGAATCTATTTCTAAAAATCATTTTTTTTTTTGCTTTGTCCATAATAAATACAATATGTACTCAATTAATTCCTAGTGAGATTTACTTGTTAACCACATTTATTTACACATCAAATCAGTTGGTTGCACCGTAACGCATATGAAGAAACAGAAAAGCAGTGTATAGATCGGAATGGGCTGTTAGGGGTCCTTTACATGGGCAACAATGCTTACAGCCATCTGAACAATTCTGACACACCATGAATGGCTGTTTTCTTTTTTTTTTTTTAAAGTGGTTCCAAAGCCTCAAGTTTTTTTTACCCTAAAGTGATTATAAAGTCTCGTTTTTTTTTTTTTTTTTTTAGTTAAAAATAACAAACATGTTATACTTACCTCCTCTGTGCAGTTGGTTTTGCACAGGGCAGCCTGGATCCTCCTCTTCTCAGGTCCCTCTTTGGTGCTCCTGGCCCCTCCCTCCTGTTGAGTGCCCCCCCCCCCCCACAGCAAGCAGCTTCCTATAGGGGCACCCTAGCCAAGTCACAGCTCCCTGTGTCCATTCGGACATGGAGCCACGGCCCACCACCTTTTTCTCATCATTGGCTGACTGACTTTGATTGACAGCAGTGGGAGCCAATAGCGTCACGCTGCTGTCTCAGCCAATGAGGAGGGGAGTCCCGGGCAGCCAAGAAACTCCTGCAACATGGCTGCATCTAGAGGGACCTCAGGTAAGTGTTAGGGGGGCTGAAGGAGGCTGCTGCACACAGAAGGCTTTTTATCTTAAAGCGGAGTTCCGCCCTCAAAATTGAAAAAATCGATTTTGGGCTATCTGCTTGCTGAGTGCAACCTGAAAAAGAAGTGGATAGTGCCAATTTTTTTTTTTTTGGTCACTTACCTTATTATAGAAGAAAATATACTCACCTTCCTTCCACTTCCTCCCTCTGTGGCCGCGGCCCGCTCCGTCACTTCCGGTTTGCTATGACTCCTAGGAGCTGAACATCATCGCTCCCAGGAGTCAATGCGCCTGCACTGGCCCCGCTCGTCACTTCCGGTTTAGGCACGGCATTCACTGCTAAACAGCTTCTGGGCATGCCCAGAAGCTGTGCAGGGATGCCGCGCCTGCACCGGAAGTGACGAGCGGGGCCGGTGCAGTGCATTGTGGGTCTCCGACGTCACGGAAGAGGACACAAAGAGGGACGCTGCGGCTTCAGCTGCCCACACCTGAGAACTTTTCAAGGTAAGTATTTCTTCTTACAGGTAAGTGCGACCCGGGACAGTTCAGAGTCTATCCATTATGGAATGTACTAGCCCTGACTGTCCCAGGGGTATTTTTATCTAAAATTGACCCCCCGAGGCCGGAACTCTGCTTTAATGCATAGAATGTATTAAGATAAAAAGCCCTCTGCCTTTACAATCACTTTAAAGCATTACCCAGCTTGTCTATGTCACCAGTTGATAAAGTGGAAACAACCTGGTATCAGAAGTTGATTTTTATGTGACAATTTCCACTATTCTTAGTCCATGCACACATTATAGTTAAAAAAAATAACTGTATGAGGTCCATTGTTCCTAAAGGAACCAGTTTAATATTTTGTGTGAGGCATCCAAGACAGTCGTCTGATTTTCCAGGACCAGCAAGTTCTCAACAGACTTTCTAATTATTTGTTGCTGACAAGGGGCTTTTAGGTGTCACAGACTGCTATTTAGATGGGCTTGTTATGGATTGCAAGCTATGGGCTTGGTGGCAGCATGGTATAGAACAGCTGTATCATCTTTGCTTTCCATATTTAGTACAACTGGCTTCTGGGGGTTCTGTTCCGAATACATTTTGCAAACTGAAACCCAAGATCACGGCCTTCAGAGGTCATTCTTGGAAGCCTGGTACCTCTATGAGGTTGTGCACAATGCCAGCTGCCAGGGAAAATATCTAATAATGACCAACTGTAAAGGCAAAAGACTTTCATTTTTCAGACAGCTCCCTAAGGAACCGAATACTTTATCTATAAAGCAGCATATGGCTGAATAAGACTTGCCAGTATTTTTTTTCTGCTCCTCTCCTCTTCCTTTTTGCCTCTAGTCTGACCCTTTGTAGTCCTCCATGATTTAAATCAGTTGATCAGTACTTTAAGTGGGCCGGTATGCACTGGTACTCAGTACCGCCACTTCCAAATATGGCTCTTGAGCATCCCGCCACCTCTCAGTGTGCCTTAGCGTACCAGTACGCTCATTTTGGACATCTGCGCCCTCAATTGCCCCCCCAAGAATATTTCCCACTCCAGAGCCAGACCAGTCACCACCAGTGAGTCCCCCTGCTCCGGAGTCCCAGCCCAGGCCAGGGGGGGTGCTCTGTGGAGACCCTGATGTGGGGTGGGGGGGGCGACAAAATTTATAGGCTATAATAGAGTACCGGCACCTCTTTTGGGCCACTTAAAGCACTGAGTGGATGTCAACTTATGAGCTAAAGGGGGCCTCAAATGTGGCCCCTGACATCACCAAAGGGCTGCACATGCTGTTTATTATATGAAATGCTTGAGAGGACTGTCAGACAGCAGACCTAATAGCGGACATGAGGGTCAGAGAGTGTGGACAGGATACATTGTTGGCTAGGGATACGCTGCAGAAGACAATACGGAACTGGGAAGATGTTACATGAGGCTAGTAGAGATAAATGCTATTACCCTAATCAATGTTTCCCCCACAAACTGCTGAGGTCTGAGGGTGGCACAATATATAGCAGAGGGACACAGGTTGGGCACCAGGGATTGAAATAAAATGTAAAAAAAAACACAAGAAACAAAAACCAGTGGAGACCTCTGTGGAATTACCAATTCTTATTACCATCTTGCCCATAAGGATGTGGTCTTGAACCTAAATAGCACTATGGAAAACTTAAAGAACCACCAGAAATGGGCCAAAAAGTGATTTGGAACACCATGCTGTATGAAGGTATCAATTTTATTGCAGCATAAATTAGAAAAAAAAGAAAAACCAATACAAAAACAACAAGAACCCTTCATCATTCACCATTTGGCACAAGCATGTTTTAGAATAAATTCCTTTAAGTTTTATTTTCTTTCATTTTTTT
This sequence comes from Pelophylax lessonae, assembly GCF_965119305.1. Classification (NCBI taxonomy): domain Eukaryota; kingdom Metazoa; phylum Chordata; class Amphibia; order Anura; family Ranidae; genus Pelophylax; species Pelophylax lessonae. The sequence continues at coordinate 38,359,601 of NC_138779.1, read as the reverse complement.
GTTCCCACATGTGTGGTACTTCCTTGGGGGTCTAAATGCATGGTTTGTGTTTTTCCCTGTTAAGTTTACATTGTACTCTATAGGACCTGAGAAAACACGTTGTGATGTCACGGAGTTGCGATAATTGACCAGTTTTTCTCGACAGATCCTACATATTCTTTCTGACCTAACTAAAGTGTGTGTAGAGGCAAACCTTACGTAGTTTTAGATGACAATTGAATTTGAAATTGAAGTGTCACATCGGAATGTTAGAGTTCAATGTAAGATTGTTCAAGGTTGGGCACCAGGGATTTAACTACTATTCTAAAAAAAAAACACAAGAAACAAAAGCCAGTGGAGACCTCTGTGGAATCACCAATTCTTATTACCATCTTGCCCATTAGGATGTGGTCTTGAACCTAAAGAGTGCTATAGAAAACTAATAGGGCCACCAGAAATGGGCCAAAAAGCGGCGATTTGGAACACCATGCTTGAATAAAGGTATTCATTTTATTGTAGCAAAAATTTGTTAAAAAAAGTTAAACAAACTCAATAACAATAGGAACCATTCACCATTTAAAATGACAACATTGTCATAATAAAGATCACTCTAGGTCCAGACCACCACAGTGCACCCCCGCAGCTAATAATCAAACTCTATCATATCCCATCCACATCCAAATGCTAAATGGGTTTACCATGAAGAGATTACAACATTAAACTGTCCCTGATTATATAATAGTTACATAGTTACATAGTAGGTGAGGTTGAATAAAGACAATAGTCCATCTAGTTCAACCTGTGTAGGTGTGTGTGGCCGTAATCATCTCTCATACCCCTGAATGTTCTGATCCTTGAGATGTAAGTCTAAGAGTCTTTTGAAAGCCACCATACTTCCCACAGAAACCACCTCTTGTGGTAGAGAATTCCACAATCTTGTAGCCCTAACAGTAAAGAACCCCCCTGCGTTGCCTGAGGTTAAAACGCTTCTCCTCTAATCGAATTGTATGCCCTCTAGTCCTTATGCAATCCTTTCGACTGAATAGCTTTTTTTCTATGCTGAGATCACCATTGAGATATTTATAAATTGCTATCATGTCCCCTCAGGCATCTCTTCTCCAGAGAGAATAAATCAAGTGATTGCAGACGCTCTTCATAATTAAGGTCCTCCAATCCCCTAATTAGTTTAGTTGCTCTTCTGTGGACTCTCTCCAGCTCCAACACATCCCTCCTGAGGACCGGCGACCAGAACTGGACAGAATACTCCAGATGTGACTGTGTTCCCTGAGCTAATAGATAGAATCTGCTCAGGGAACACCACCCTTGTAGCTGCACATGGTCTACAACTGCTTTTCCCCCTCTCTTTTGCCAGCAAAGTAAATGGTGATGGGTTCCTACTGCTTTTGTATTTGTTTTTCTTTAAGCAATTTTTAAAAAACAACATGTGCTAGAACAAATCACCTGTTTTTGGTCAATTCCTGGTGGTCTTACTAGTTTTCTATATGGCCCTTGATAATGCAGAGATCGTCAATGAAGTGATGACACCTGAGCCATTAGATACAATGAATGTAGGGCTTCGTGATGACCTGTGCTTACAGAAAGTGGGCGGTTGAATGGCGCTGGGTATCATTCAACCTGGAATTGGTCAATGCAATATGGCAAATATTGCAAATTTGTGGGGGACAGAGAGGAGGCATGTATTGTATCCAGAGTTGCATCTTTTCAAAATGGCTGGGGCATCAATTCATTTATAACATTTTGTTAGTGTATTTGGGCATTAAACCACCTATTAGTTTGGTATATATGCCAACTCACACTTGAGATCCTGAATCTAAAAACCTGCTGTGCCTTATGAGGATGGGTTCCCCTGATTGGATTTTAAATCATTGAGTGAATAATAGGAAGGTAGGCAAGAAAAGCCAAAACCCAATAGATGGGTGGAGGAAGATTTGAGAATTAGGCTCACATCTATGCACTTTTGTGGCCCACATTTCCACGTGCCCATTCATTTGAATTGGCTGCCATGCCTGTAATTTCCGCTAAAAAAAGGGGCATGTACCCTTTTAAAACCGTGGTCACAGGTAAATCGCATGGTACTTTTGTTCCGTGTGACTTCCCTGCATTTCCCACACCAGCAAACACGCTGCATTTTTAGATGTGTTGCAGTGCGATTTATAACAGTAGCACTTTGGACTGCACCCGCATAGATGTAACCTGAGCGTTATGGCAGGGAAATCTTGCCATTGCAGTATCGATGACTGGAGTTTAGTCCACCAGGCTCCATCTGTAACTAAAATAAATTTGTGCGAGCAGCAATGATTCTTAATACAATATATATAAATACAGTATCTCACAAAAGTGAGTACACCCCTCACATTTTTGTAAATATTTTATTATATCTTTTCATGTAACAACGCTGAAGAAATGACACTTTGCTACAATGTAAAGTAGTGAGTGTACAGCTTGTATAACAGTGTAAATTTGCTGTCCCCCCCACAATAACTCAACACAGCCATTCATGTCTAAACCGCTGGCAACAAAAGTGAGTACATCCCTAAGTGGAATTGTCAAAATTGGGCAATAATTTGTGTCGCCACCATTATTTTCCAGCCATGCCTTAACCCTCTTGGGCATGGAGTTCACCAGAGCTTCACAGGTTGCCACTGGACTCCTCTTCCACTCCTCCATGATGACATCACGGAGCTGGTGGATTTTAAAGACCTTGCGCTCCTCTACCTTCCATTTCAGGATGCCCCACAGATGCTCAATAGGGTTTAGGTCTGGAGACATGCTTGGCCAGGCCAGTCCATCACCTTTACCCTCAGCTTCTTTAGCAAGGCAGTGGTCATCTTGGAGGTGTGTTTGGGGTCGCTCTCATGTTGGAATATTGCCCTGTGGCCCAGTCTCCGAAGGGAAGGGATCATGCATTGCTTCATTATGTCACAGTATCTGACCTCACAAATGCGCTTCTTGAGGAATGGTCAAACATTCCCATAGACACACTCTTAAACCTTCTGGACAGCCTTCCCAGAAGAGTTGAAGCTGTTATAGCTGCAAACGATGGGTTAACTCAATATTGAACCCTACAGACTAAGACTGGGATGCCATTGAAGTTCATGTGCGTGTAAAGGCAGGCGTCCCAATACTTTTGGTAATATAGTATGTGTGTGTGTGTATATATATATATATATATATATATATACAGTGGGTACGAAAAGTATTCAGACCCCCTTAAATTTTTCACTCTTTGTTATATTGCAGCCATTTGCTAAAATCATTTACGTTCATTCTTCTTCCTCATGAATGTACACATAGCACCCCATACTGACAGAAAAACACAGAATTGTTGACATTGTTGCAGATTTATTAAAAAATAAAAACTGAAATATCACATGGTCCTAAGTATTCAGACCCTTTGCTCAGTATTTAGTAGAAGCCCCCTTTTGATCTAATACAGCCAGGAGTCTTTTTGGGAAAGATGCAACAAGTCTTTCACACCTGGATTTGGGGATCCTCTGCCATTCCTCCTTGCAGATCCTCTCCAGTTCTGTCAGGTTGGATGGTAAACATGGACAGCCATTTTTAGGTCTCTCCAGAGATGCTCAATTGGGTTTAAGTCAGGGCTCTGGCTGGGCCATTCAAGAACAGTCACGGAGTTGTTGTGAAGCCACTCCTTCGTTATTTTAGCTGTGTGCTTAGGGTCATTGTCTTGTTGGAAGGTAAACCTTCGGCCCAGTCTGAGGTCCAGAGCACTCTGGAGAAGGTTTTTGTCCAGGATATCCCTGTACTTGGCCGCATTCATCTTTCCCTCGATTGCAACCAGTCGTCCTGTCCCTGCAGCTGAAAAACACCCCCACAGCATGATGCTGCCACCACCATGCTTCACTGTTGGGACTGTATTTTACAGGTGATGAGCAGTGCCTGGTTTTCTCCACACATACCGCTTAGAATTAAGGCCAAAAAGTTCTATTTTGGTCTCATCAGACCAGAGAATCTTATTTCTCACCATCTTGGAGTCCTTCAGGTGTTTTTTAGCAAACTCCATGCGGGCTTTCATGTGTCTTACACTGAGGAGAGGCTTCCGTCGGGCCACTCTGCCATAAAGTCCCGACTGGTGGAGGGCTGCAGTGATGGTTGACTTTCTACAACTTTCTCCCATCTCCTGACTGCATCTCTGGAGCTCAGCCACAGTGATCTTTGGGTTCTTCTTTACCTTTCTCACCAAGGCTCTTCTCCCCCGATAGCTCAGTTTGGCCAGACGGCCAGCTCTAGGAAGGGTTCTGGTTGTCCCAAATGTCTTCCATTTGAGGATTATGGAGGCCACTGTGCTCTTAGGAACCTTAAGTGCAGCAGAAATCTTTTTGTAACCTTGGCCAGATCTGTGCCTTGCCACAATTCTGTCTCTGAGCTCTTCAGGCAGTTCCTTTGACCTCATGATTCTCATTTGCTCTGACATGCATTGTGATCTGGAAGGTCTTATATAGACAGGTGTGTGGCTTTCCTAATCAAGTCCAATCAGTATAATCAAACACAGCTGGACTCAAAAATGAAGGTGTAGAACCATCTCAAGGATGATCAGAAGAAATGGAAAGCACCTGAGTTAAATATATGAGTGTCACAGCAAAGGGTCTGAATACTTAGGACCATGTGATATTTCAGTTTTTCTTTTTTAATAAATCTGCAACAATGTCAACAATTTTGTGTTTTTCTGTCAGTATGGGGTGCTATGTGTACATTCATGAGGAAGAAGAATGAACTTAAATGATTTTAGCAAATGGCTGCAATATAACAAAGAGTGAAAAATTTAAGGGGGTCTGAATACTTTTCGTACCCACTGTATATATGTATTATATATATATATTTATATATATATATATATATATATATATATATATATATATATATATATATATATATATATATATATATATATTTATATATGTATCAGTAATTGCACAGGAAATTGCTCTTTAAATACTATAGCTGTAATTTTGGTTTAATAGCACATTATCCTATAAAAAAGCACAACTTTGAACCTAATAGACTTCATATTATGCAATTATAACAGCCTAATAATATGTAGGCTCTACAGCGGCAACTGTCACTCATTAGCAAAACAGAGATAACAATATATTTAAAGTAACTCACTTGTCTTGTGATGAGTGCTGGTTATTTGGATGATAAATTGCTCATAGATATGCCCTAAAACTAATTTGCAGTGAAGCGAGAGTGAAAACATATTGCACAATTGGCCAATTATCTGGAGTGATTGCTCTACCTGAAAATAATTAAGAATGACAGGAGCTCAACAGTGCTTCATGTCTTGACAGGGCATGTCGAGAATGTGATTTAAAAAGTTATAATTTTATCTTGTTTATTTTTTATATATTGGTGTAATTAACAGTCCAAATAATAATAATACTAGCAATAGTAATACCTGAAGCCCCTGTTAATTATTATGTTTAATCTGTTTTATTGAGGTTTCAAAAAATATAGCACAAAAACAGATATTGTGTACAAGATATTTAAATATACAGTTCAAACATCCCACCATTATTATTGATTTATTATTTTTTTAATTTGTTAATTATATGGTATTTATTAATGTTTCAATAATGTATTGCTAAACCTCTCAAAATAACGATAAACGATAAATAACAAAGAAATTTGGTTAATATAATATTATTACAAATTTCTTTTTACACCGTTGTAATTTTTCTTTTTTTTTTTTTTTTTTTTGCAATGTAATTTTTTTTGTGCAATACCTCCTTGATGTATCCAAATTTCAGTTCAGTATACCATTATTTAATTACTTATTGTGATTATATATGATTCACATTACAGTATACTTATATGTATATATTATAGTGAAAATTATAATATGTATTTTTTTTTCTGTTTCTTTTTTGGGCATAACCATGTTTCAGAACAAGCACTTGCAGGAAGTATCACATATGCGGGAAACAAAAATATATAAATATTTATCAATGTTTTCATACAACTTTCACCCAAGATTCACAGATGTTTGTGAGGCCCCGTTCACACTGGGGCGACGCTACTTCCCGCACCGCGACCTCGGAGCGGCCGGCACGGACTTCATAACATTGAAGTCTATGCAGGTCGCTCCGGGTCGCCCGAAAGAAGCTCCGGACCCTTTTTCTAAGTCGGAGCGACTTGTGTCCCTCCTAATAGAACGGGTCCATAGCTTCTCAATGCAAGGCGACCTGTCAGGCGACCAGGTCGCCTGACAGGTCGCCCCAGTGTGAACGGGGGATAATTCATTCTTATGTGGAAAATGTGTGATTCTTGGGCAACATATTGATAAACTCCTTTAAGTTCTATTTTCTTTTCTATTTTTGTTCGCACATGTGTGGTACTTCCCTGGGTGTCAAAATGCATGGTCTGTGTTTCCTCTCTGTTATGTTTACATTGTACACTAAAGGATCAGAGAAAACACGTTGTGATGTCACAGAGTTGCAATAATTGACCAGTTTTTCTCTACAGATCCTACATATTCTTATTGGCCTAATTAATGTGTGTGTTGAGGCAAACCTATTGTAGTTTTAGATAGGAGCTAGAAACCCCATCAGGTATTTAGTGTTAACAATTGAATCTGAATTCTAAGTGCCACCATGGAAGAGCCCTGGGGCCATCATAACATTTTTTTTCAAAGATTTCTGAGTTTTAAAGTCAGAATTCTGAGATTACAAGTTTGGACCATGCTAAAATTTTATCAAACACAATTCTAAGTTTTGAAACTCAGAATTCTGTATTTAAACAGTCAGGATTCTGAGATTAAAAGTCAGAATTCTGACTTTTAATCTCAGAATTGTGTTTAATAAATTTTAGCATGGTCCAAACTTGTAATCTCAGAATTATGACTTTCAAAGTCAGAATTCTGACTTTTAATCTCAGAATTCTGATTTACAAACTCAGAATTCTGTAAAAAAAAATTCAAGCTCAGAAATCTTTGAAAAAATGTTTTATGATGGCCTCAGGCTTTTCATTGCTGGAACTGATACTACAGCTTCTATGAATGGAGTAGGGGGGCAAAAAGGACAAGCATAGTCAGGTGCTGTCTGTATTAACCACCAAAGGACCAGGCCTATTTCTGACATTCGTTGTTTACAAGTTAAAATCATTATTTTTTTGCTAGAAAATTACTTAGAACCCCTAAACATTATACATTTTTTTCTTTAGCAGACACCCTTGAGAATAAAATGGAGATTGTTGCAATACTTTATGTCACACCGTATTTGTGCTGCGGTCTTAGAAACACAATTTTTTTGTAATTAAGAAATAAGAAAATAGCAATTTTAGCACAATTTTTTGTATAATGTCAAAGATGATATTACACTGAGTAAATAGATACCTAACATGTAATGCTTTAAAATTGCGCACGCTCGTGGAATGGCGACAAACTATGGCACCGTTTAGGAGATATTTACAATACATGCAGCCAGTGACATCACTGGCGCATGCGCTCTGAAGGAACGGCCACCTGTGCCATTCCTTTTGAGCCCTGTGCCGTAAACGGCAGCTCCCGCACACGTGCGCGGGAGAGACATCATCGCGGATCAAGCCAGTCACAGAGCTGGAGCCCACGAACCCGGAAACAAGGCAGGTGAAGATGGAAGCGGCTGCAGCACTGACATCCCGGCGCTGGAACAGCTTAGTTTTAATTTAAGTTGCAAATAATGTGCTAGGATGCAATGCATACTAGCTGTGATGGTAGTGAAAGACAGATACTTAATGGACACTGAGAAAATGGTTTGGATAACTTCAAATGGGAGAGTAATATTTATCAACAATATCTCTCAAGAAATATGAAGAGTTAATCCCACTTTACACTGTGAGACCTATAGGCTGTTGCCATGAAGTCTGTGCCTTCTAAATAATCAAAGCAATGCTTATATGTGTATTCCATGTACAACAATGTAGGAGACGGATAGACTGTCACTGGCAGGCTCTCCCTATTGTTTGTCTATTGAGGTGGGATGTGGATTGTGTTAAGCCTGTCTGTTCCATTGTTAAATGTTAATAACCTCACATTAATGGATAGTGTAGGACCCACTGATAATGGGGTACTTTGACGCAGTAGTGGGCTTGAGCACGATATGGCCATATGGTGGGACCAAACCCCCATTTTTATTTATGGATTGTCTTCAGATTTGGTAGTTATTTCTTTTGCATTTGCGCGCTATTCTTTTTTAATATACATGTCTTTTGGTTCATAGCTGCAGCAGCTTTAGAAATACATGGGTATGCTCCCCCAAAAATTTTTTGCCTGTTTATTATGTATTCGGTCTGACCAGACTATCGAGGTTGAGCAACCCTCCCCACCCCCCCACACACACCTGCTGTACTCAATCAGTGTCCACTATCAAGTGGATATAGGAGGAGTCCCCTGTAGTGCATTTGCACAGCTTTCCCAGCAAGGAGTATTATCTCCAAGGGTTAGAAAGGCTGGATTCATCTCTTTTTCATGGATAGTGTAGGACCCACTGATAATGGGGTACTTTGACGCAGTAGTGGGCTTGAGCACGATATGGCCATATGGTGGGACCAAACCCCCATTTTTATTTATGGATTGTCTTCAGATTTTTTAGTAATTTCTTTTGCATTTGCGCGCTATTCTTTTTTAATATACATGTCTTTTGGTTCATAGCTGCAGCAGCTTTAGAAATACATGGGTATGCTCCCCCAAAATTTTTTTGCCTGTTTATTATGTATTCGGTCTGACCAGACTATCGAGGTTGAGCAACCCTCCCCACCCCCCCCCCCCCCACACACACCTGTACTCAATCAGTGTCCACTATCAAGTGGATATAGGAGGAGTCCCCTGTAGTGCATTTGCACAGCTTTCCCAGCAAGGAGTATTATCTCCAAGGGTTAGAAAGGCTGGATTCATCTCTTTTTCATGGATAGTGTAGGACCCACTGATAATGGGGTACTTTGACGCAGTAGTGGGCTTGAGCACGATATGGCCATATGGTGGGACCAAACCCCCATTTTTCTTTATGGATTGTCTTCAGATTTGGTAGTAATTTCTTTTGCATTTGCGCGCTATTCTTTTTTAATATACATGTCTTTTGGTTCATAGCTGCAGCAGCTTTAGAAATACATGGGTATGCTCCCCCAAAAATTTTTTGCCTGTTTATTAAATAACCTCACATTGTTTCTGTCCAGATGGCTAGATAATTAGTTCAGGTTAATTCAATTTCTGTATACAATTTCATCTGCATATGATAATGTAATCAGACAACCCCTGACCTGTGTGTGGTAATCTGATCAGGAGGGGGAGGTCCATGCTGTATATAAATTCTGTGTGACTGTTCAATAAAGTAGAGACTTCAGTACAAGCTAATTTGTTGGCTAGCTTTGTATGTAGGGCAGCTGGAAAAATCTGGTATCTATGTTCACGACTGGGAGAAAGCCATATACTGACGGAAGTCCACAAGTATAGTGTGGGTTGAGGTTCCATTAAACTAACACATTATGACTTTACTTTGTAGGAGAAAAAAAAAAAAGGCAGCGGTATACAACCGCTTTAACGTCAAAGTAATTATGTATATACACATTGGCGGTCCAAAAGTGGCAGGATCAGAAGATGACAGTTGTGGGTACATCTGGGGGACAGAGGAATGAAGATTTCAAGGAACACAGCAGCCGTCAGCACGCAGGACACCTGTGATTTAAGTACCCTCCCTGGTCCTAATTTACCCTCTTACCGCCCACACAACACATATGTGCGGCGGAAAAAGGGTGGGCTTCAGAACCCACATGCTGGTAGCGCGCTCCCTGCATGATCAATGCGTGCTGGAGATCGGTAGCTGGCAGGACTGACTCCTGATCCGGTGACCCCACTGCACTGCATGCTTCCAGCACAGAGACTGAGCTGTAAAAGACAACTCCTGGTCTCTTCTGAGGATCGGTAGCTGGTGGGACCGACTCCTGATCCTGTGACCTCACTGCACTGCATGCTTCCAGAACAGAGACCGAGCTGTGAAAGACAACTCCAGGTCCCAGCAGAAGATCAGCAGCTGGCGGGACCGACTCCTGATCCTGTGACCTCACTGCACTGTCACTGCACTGCATGCTTCCCGCACAGAGACCAAGCTGTAAAAGACAACTCCTGGTCCTGGTCCCTTCTATGGATCGGTAGCTGGCAGGACCGACTCCCGATCCTGTGACTTCACTGCACTGCATACCTCCAGCACAGAGACCGAACTGTGAAAGACAACTCCTGGTCCCTAATGAAGATCAGCAGCTGGCAGGACCAACTCCTGATCCTGTGACCTCACTGCACTGCATACCTCCAGCACAGAGACTGAGCTGTGAAAGGCAACTCCAGGTCCCTGCTGAAGATCAGCAGCTGACGGGACTGACTCCTGATCCTGGGACCTCACTGCACTGCATGCTTCCAGCAAAGAGACCGAGCTGTGAAAGACAAGTCCTGGTCCCTAATGAAGATCAGCAGCTGGCGGGAACAACTCCTGATCCTGTGACCTCACTGCACTGCATGCTTCCAGCACAGAGACCGAACTGTGAAAGGCAACTCCTGGTCCCTAATGAAGATCAGCAGCCGGCGGGACTGACTCCTGATCCTGGGACCTCACTGCACTGCATGCTTCCAGCAAAGAGACCGAGCTGTGAAAGACAAGTCCTGGTCCCTAATGAAGATCAGCAGCTGGCGGAAACAACTCCTGATCCTGTGACCTCACTGCACTGCATGCTTCCAGCACAGAGACCGAACTGTGAAAGGCAACTCCTGGTCCCTAATGAAGATCAGCAGCTGGCGGGACTGACTCCTGATCCTGTGACCTCACTGCACTGCATACTTCCTGCACAGAGACCAAACTGTGAAAGACAACTCCTGGTCCCTAATGAAGATCAGCAGCTGGTGGGACCGACTCCTGATCCTGTGACCTCACTGCACTGCATGCTTCCAGCAAAGAGACCGAGCTGTGAAAGACAGCTCCTGGTCCCTGCTAAGGATTGGTAACTGGCGGAACCGGCTCCTGATCCTGTGACCTCACTGCACTGCATGCTTCTAGCGCAAAGACCGAACTGTAAAAGACAACTCCTGGTCCTGTGACCTGACTGCACTGCATGCTTCCAGCACAGAGACCCAGCTGTGAAAGGCAACTCCAGGTCCCCACTGAAGATCAGCAGCTGGCGGGACTGACTTCTGATCCTGTGACCTCAGTTCACTGCATGCTTGCAGCACAGAGACCAAGCTGTGAAAGACAATTCCTGGTCCCCAATGAAGATCAGCAGCTGGCAGGACCGACTCTTGATCCTGTGACCTTACTGCACAGTCACTGCACTGCATACCTCCAGCACAGAGACCGAGCTGTGAAAGGCAACTCCAGGTCCCTGCTGAAGATCAGCAGCTGGCAGGACCGACTCCTGATCCTGTGACCTCACTGCACTGCATGCTTCCGGCACAGAAACTGAGCTGTGAAAGACAACTCCTGGTCCCCAATGAAGATCAGCAGCTGGCGGAACTGACTCCTGATCCTGTGACCTCAATGCACTGTCACTGCACTGCATACCTCCAGCACAGAGACCGAGCTGTGAAAGGCAACTCCAGGTCCCTGCTGAAGATCAGCAGCTGGTGGGACCGACTCCTGATCCTGTGACCTCACTGCATTGCATGCTTCTAGCACAGAGACCGAGCTGTGAAAGACAACTCCTGGTCCCTGCCTGGTCACGTGACCACTGTAACAGCCAATCACAGTGATCATATGATAGGCTGATCTTTTCCACCCCCTGGTGTTCAAAACTTTTTAAATGAATGTCGAAACGGTCAGGAAGGGAATAAAAAAATCAATAAATAAATTATCAAAAATACATTTCAGCTTTTCATACTTCTGATATAATTCAGTAAACATCAGGGTGGTCTTATTTGTACCTGTTTTACAGCAGCCCTGAAATGACACTGCTGGAGGATCTAGCACAATTTAAAAGTGGGTAGACAGCTGGCTATATCCAGCTTTCACATGTTGATGGCTACATGACTAATATAGCCTTAAGCGCAGATTAATATGGATATGCAAAGATGAGAAAGTAGCTAGAATACCATCAAAATATGATTTCTTTTTTTCACGTTTTGGCAATAATGTCCCTTTAAAGATGTAGAGATGAGTAACCCTAGTAAGAGAAGAGCAGATCCTGGGCTGTGCTCATCAGTGCTCGAGTGAAGGACAGAAAGGATGTTAGGAGATTTGCTCATCTGTAGTTGTTATGTTCTGTCATTTCAAACATGACGGTGGATTCCTGTTCTTTCTGTGCCATTAACTTCTACTAAACTTGTCCAGGTTCCAGGTCTGCAATTTAGTGTATTAAGTTTATTCGCCATGCCGGAATACAGCCGCTTCGCCAAATCTATTAAAATTCTACTCATCCAATTAAGTTGCCTGCCAGGAAAGGAGAAACATGTACAGCGCTCCCCATCGCCTGCATAGTGAGAGGTGACACCTACATGTTGTAGGAAAAACCACGCTGCTTACAAGAGGGATTTACATGGCCTTATAGTTAACCCCTTGAAAAAAAAAATATACGTCTATGATTAAGTGTACCTCTACCTGGGTTAAATGCTCTTGTCAGGTTTTTATTGCCATTTGATTTACATTTGCAAAGACAGCAAGAAAAACCCAGAGAGAGGATGAAAAGCACCCCTACTCAATGTCGATCCAGAGCTGTGCACAGGAGCAGAGGCTCAGAGGCAGCAGCAGGAGCCAATTATGATAGTCTCACCCAGGACAGAGGCTTTTGAAGGGGACTGCAGGCTAGCCTCTTGCCTACTGACTATGGGCCCTGGCTTTTAATGGAACGCTAATCTTTGTGAGGTGTATGCTGGGGGGGAATCCTTGGAGTAATGTTACTGTGGACTCACGTCTATGTCTCCCCAACACACACAGACTCTGGGACTCTAGGCCTGGGGTCTGTGTTAGAGCCTAGCTGCCCATTACCAATAAGGTCTGCTCCACACAGTCAGGCTCATAGCAGATGCTAATATCATCAGCTCAACCACCTGCATTCCACACATTGTTAATTGTGCTAATTAACTCATCTATTGTCTGCTAAGGGATGTGCTTACACTTATAATAATGTGTATTGTACTTAGCACCGGGACAAGGTAATCTAGAGCCCAGGGCGAAGGTGCCCAATTGTGCCCCACCAAGATATATGAGCGTTACGTGTCAGCAAAAATCCCCCCCCCCCAAATAAAACTCCTCCCAACAAAAATCACTCCCCTGCTGAAATTTCCTTGCCCCCCAGCATAAAGTGCCCCCAGCATAAATCCACTTCCCTGAAAAAAATCTCCTCCCTCCTAGTACAAATCCTCTACCCCTCAAATTTCCCCTCTGAGCCCAAATCCTCCCCCCCACTCCAAATCCCCCCTCACAGCACAAATTCCACTCAAACCCCCATCCTAGCACAAATTCCCCCCCCCCCCCATTTCACCTTCTAGCACAAGCACCCGCAATCATCCCTACTAGCACAATCCACCCCCCCCAAAAAAGAATCCCTTCCTAGCACAAATCCCCCCACACCATATTACCTTTTCTAGCACAAACCCCCCAAAATTCCCCCTCCTAGCACAAATCTTTTTCCTTCACCCCCCCTCCCAACACAAATACCCTAAAATCACCATTCCTCCCCCTAACCTCCTTGTGGGCCCCCCCACCCGACATATCACAGTGCCCAGGGCAGCTTCCCCTCCTGCCCACCCTTTCCCCCGGCCCTGTTTGTACTTTATGAGCTCGATGCCGGCAAGTCTGACCTGGAATGAGACCTCTGAGAGTCCAGGTGGCTAGTTAATTAGCTCAAGGTAAATAGATCACTGCCAGCTTTTAGTTGCTAGTGGGGAAGTAGTATAATGTTTGTGTTGGTTGTTCCTTAGATATGTTAATTATATTTCTGTATAAAATTTCATTTGCATATGATAATGTAATCAGGCACCTGACCTGGTGGGGTATATATTTGGTGTGAGTTTGTTAAAACAACAGTTCCAGTTTCATACAAGCTATTTGTCGGCTACTCTTGTATGGTACGGCTATAATATCTGATATCTATGTTCAAGACTGGAGGGAGCCGTATACTGACGAAAGCACTCAAGCGGAGTACAGGTCGGTTCCGTCACACCAATCATAGCCATTGAGGAGGGAGCAGGGGGTGGGGCCAAACCACTCTCTGTGTGTCAAGAGTGCCGGCAGAAAGAGGAGGCTCGGGGCTGCTCTGTGCAAAACGCTTGCACACAGTAGGTAAGTATAACGTATTTGTTATTTAAAAAAAAAATTATATGAGTTTACAGTGCCTTGAAAAAGTATTCATACCCCTTTAAATTCTCCACATTTTGTCATGTTACAACCAAAAACATAAATGTATGTTATTGGGATTTTATGTAATAGACCAACACAAAGTGGCACATAATTTTGAAGTGAAAGGAAAATGATAAATGGTTTTTAAATTTTTTTTCAAATAAATATGTGAAAAGTGTGGCGTGCATTTGTATTCAGCCCCCCTGAGTCAATACTTTGTAGCAAGCCCGGACTGGCCATAGGGCACATAAGGCATGTACTTGCGGGGCCAAGGCAGCTGGGCTGCTCCCTGAGCCCGCGCCACTCACCCGAACTCTCTACGAACGGCTGGCCGGCCGCCAATTTAGCTCGGCCGTCGAGCAAGGGGACAGAAACTACAGGTCAGGTGACCTGTGACGATGAAGAGGGAGGGGATCTGGAGGAGGCGCCAGACAGGAGAGAAAGTAAGTGCAGCTCTCCACGTGTGCCTCTGGATAGGAGGACCGACTCCATATACAGTAGAAGAAACAATCTCTACTTTATTTCTCCTGCAGCCCCTGAAAGCCTTCTTCTTCTCTCCCTCCTGCAGGTATTCAGGGGCTGCAGGAGAAAAATTGAGAGATTGATTCTTCTACTGTAAATGGAGCTGGTCTTCCTATCCCTCTACTGCCCCCCATGCTCTCTGCCCCCCCATTGCTCCCCCCCACTGTGCTCTCAGGCCCCCCCATTTGTGCTCTCAGGCTCCCCCCACTGCTCTCTGGCCCCCAACTGCTCTTCAGCCCTCCAGTGCTCTCTGGGCCACAGTGCTCTCCCCCCCGTGCTCCCAGGCTCCCCTCTCTACCCCTCCACTGGTCTCTGCTCCCACTGTGCTCTCAGTCCCCCCCCCCACTGCTCTCCAGCCCCCAACTGCTCTCCAGC
This sequence comes from Pelophylax lessonae, assembly GCF_965119305.1. Taxonomy (NCBI): domain Eukaryota; kingdom Metazoa; phylum Chordata; class Amphibia; order Anura; family Ranidae; genus Pelophylax; species Pelophylax lessonae. Next base: position 38,344,395 of record NC_138779.1, on the reverse strand, counting down.
CCTCCAGTGCTCTCTGCCCCCCCCCCAGTGCTCTCCAGCTCACAGTGCTCTCCCCCCTGTGCTCTCAGGCTTCCCCCCAGTGCTCTGTTCCCCCCCCCTCTGCTCTCTGCCACCCCACTGTGCTCTTAGGCCCCTTGTACTCTCAGGCTCCGCTCCACTGCTCTCCGGCCCCCAACTTCTCTCCAGTGCTCTCCAGGCCCCTTCTTCTCTTAGACCCCCCATGCTCCTAGCTCCCCCTGTGCTCTCCACCCCTCCTGTGCTCTTTGCTCCCCCCATGTTCATAGACCCCCTTAGTGCCCTCAGGATAGGCCCACCAGAAGGTGAGCACCTGGGGTCTTGTTGCAGATATAGCAGGTAGGGATCAAGCAGAAGTGTTGTTACTGGCTAGTCAGTAACAAGCCAGAGGTCAGTAACAAGTGGTTGCAGGTTGGGATCAGGCAGAAGTGTAGTCAAAGATCAAGCCAAGGTTGGTAACTAATGGTTGCAGTTTAGGATCAAGCAGAAGTGTAGTCGGAGAACAGACCAAAGTCGAGTGGTAACGAAGAAGCAGACGGCTTCAGGACTGACAAAAGCAAGATATTGGAAAGAGAGCACAAAAATCTGGCAAACAGGAAGTGCAAAGGCATGGCTTAAATAGGAAGTTCATGAGAGGAGCAAAGGGTTCAAGGTTCAAGAGAAACAAGGTACAAGGCACTATTGTCTAAGGCAGCCTTTTTCAATGAAGGTGCCCAGGCACCCTGGGGTGTCTTGAGGTTTCTTCAGGGGTGCCTTGGAAAAATGCCTAAAAATTGCCTAAAAAATGTATACAAGCTGGCAGGTGGATCAAGCCTGTCTTTTAGTCACACTAAGCCACAGGTTTTATAAAGCACCATTTCAACCTTCCAGCCACTTGCATCCTGACAACCAATGAGGTCATCAGTGTTGATAAGAAGGGTGCTGATCGCTTCACAGCGTTCTTGTTTGACCCTCTCCTGCCCCTCTCCATCAACACTGGGGTTACATTAGCAAGGGAGAGAAACTGAGGGAGAAGAGAAACATTGGAATACTACTCAGTACTAGTGTGCAAAAATGTATTTGCTTTGAAAAAATAAATCACCTAATGTTGGGTGTCCTGCGTGTGTTGATGGTCTAAATTTTAGAATGGGATGCCTTAAAATTGTCCATAATTTTTAAGGGTGCCTTGACTGAAAATATTTGAGAAACACTGATCTAAGGGATTAAACAGGGAGCTGTACAGCATCTCAGGTGGCTCAGCAAGAAGAGCTACTGCCAAACACAGCAGAGGTCCTGGGTTCAGATCTAGGCCCTGAGAAGCCTAAAGTGGTTGAAAAAGTCAGAAGATTTTTTATCTTAATGCATTCTATGCATTAAGATAAAAAGCCTTCTGTGTGCAGCAGCCCCTCTCAGCCCCCCTAATACTTACCTGAGATCCCTCTCAATCTAGAGATGTTGCATGAGAGACTCAGCTGCCCGGGAATCTCCCTCCTTATTGGCTGAGACAGCAGCAAAGCGCCATTGGCTCCCGCTACTGACAATCAAAGTCCGTGAACCAATGAGGCAAGAAAGGGGGCGGGGCCACGGCTTCGTGTCTGATTAGACACACATAGCTGCAGCTCGGCTCGAGTGCCCCCATAGCAAGCTGCTTGATGTGGGGGCACTCAACAGGAGGGAGGGGTCAGGAGCATGAACGAGGGACCAGAATAGAGGAGGACCTGGGCTGCTCTGTGGAAAACCTGAGACTTTAGTATCACTTTAAAGTGGTTCTAAAGCCAAAATGCTTTTTTTACCCTAATGTATTCTCTGCATTAGGGTAAAAAACACCCCACTACTTGTCCTAGCCCCCCCAAGCCCAAACACTTACCTGGCTCCATGTTGCTGCTCCAGCACTGCCCCCCTCATTTGGAGCAACTAATGGGCAGTGCAGCCTGTGATGAAGGAGGGAGGATGTGGCTTACAGGCACTGTGTGTGTCTATGGACGCACATAGCCTGACTTGGGAGCGCACACTCACAGGTGCCTCCCTAGCACCTAGCTTGCTGCAGGAGGCACCTGTGGAAGGCAGAAGCTGACAATGCTGGGGGGACTGCCTAAAAATGAGGAAAGCAACCTTGCCGTGTAATATCGTTGCACATAAAAATATAAGGCTTTACTATCACTTTAAAATACAGAGAGAGGTCAGGTACTTTACTAGTATAATCCAGAAGGTTGTGTTTTATACACCAGCAGGTTTATATAGTCAGCCAATGGAGCGATAATTTGCATGGCTTTGCCTACTATCCTGAAATGAGACGTAATACCCTTAGTTATGGGATATGTGATGGAATAAGATACAACGTTGTATGTGAATACCTTCTGTTTCATGAAGGGTCTACTGTAATACGTACTAGTTCCATTTAAGTGTACAGTATCTCACAAAAGTGAGTACACCCCTCATATTTTTGTAAATATTTTATTATATCTTTTCATGTGACAACACTGAAGAAATAACACTTTGCTACAATGTAAAGTAGTGAGTGTACAGCTTGTATAACAGTGTAAATTTTCTGTCCCCTCAAAATAAATCAGCACACAGCCAATCATGTCTAAATCGCTGGCAACAAAAGTGAGTACACCCCTAAGTGGAAATGTCCAAATTGGGCCCAAAGTATCAATATTTTATGTGGCCACTATTATTTTCCAGCACTGCCTTAACCCTCTTGGACATGGAGTTCACCAGAGCTTCACAGGTTGCCACCGGAGTCCTCTTCCACTCCTCCATGATGACATCACAGAGCTGGTGGATGTTAGAGACCTTGCGCTCCTCCACCTTCCCTTTGAGGATGCCCCACAGATGCTCGAAAGGGTTTAGGTCTGAAGACATGCTTGGCCAGTCCATCACCTTTACCCTCAGCTTCTTAAGTAGGGCAGTTGTCGTCTTGGAGGTGTGTTTGGGGTCGTTATAATGTTGGAATACTGCCCTGCAGACCAGCCTCCGAAGGGTGGGGATCATGCTATGCTTCAGTATGTCACAGTACATGTTGGCATTCATGGTTTCCTCAATGAACTGTAGCTTCCCAGTGCTGGCAGCACTCATGCAGCCCCAGACCATGACACTCCCACCACCATGCTTGACTGTAGACAAAACACACTTGTCTTTGTACTCCTCACCTGGTTGCCACCACACACGCTTGACACCATCTGAACCAAATAAGTTTATCCTGGTCTCATCAGACCACAGGACATGGTTCCAGTAATCCATGTTTTTAGTCTGCTTGTCTTCAGCAAACTGTTTGCGGGCTTTCTTGTGTGCCATCTTTAGCAGAGGCATTCTTCTGGGACCACAGCCATGTAGACCAATTTGATACAGTGTGCGGCGTATGGTCTGAGCACTGACAGGCTGACCCCCCACCCCTTCAACCTCTGCAGCAATGCTGGCAGCACTTATATGTCTACTTCCCAAAATCTCTGGATATGACGCTGAGCATGTGCACTCAACTTCATTAGTCGACCATTATGAGGCCTGTTCTGAGTGTAACCTGTCCTGTTAAACCGCTGTATGGTCTTGGCCACCGTGCTGCAGCTTAGTTTCAGGGTCTTGGCAATCTTCTTATAGAAGAAGAGGCCATCTTTATGTAGAGCAACAATTTTTTTTTCAGATCCTCAGGGAGTTCTTTGCCATGAGGTGCCATGTTGAATGTCCAGTGACCAGTATGAGAGAGTGAGAGCGATAACACTAAATTGAACACACCTGCTCCCCATTCACACCTGAGACATTGTAACACTAATGAGTCACATGACACAGGGGAGGGAAAATGGCCAATTGGGCCCAATTTGGACATTTTCGCTTAGGGGTGTACTCACTTTTGTTGCCAGCGGTTTAGACATTAATGGCTGTGTGTTGAGTTATTTTGAGGGGACAGCAAATTGACACTGTTATACAAGCTGTACACTCACTACTTTACATTGTATCAAAGTGTCATTTCTTCAGTGTTGCCACATGAAAAGATATAATAAAATATTTTAAAGAATGTGAGGGGTGTACTCACTTTTGTTAGATACTGTATATTTCATGTTTTTATTGAATACTTAGATAGACTGAATGGGTTTTTTTCTTATTTTCCTGGAGTTTGGTTTTTAAAAAGTGAGCAAGATATGTCTTTTTGAAATGGTTAGCCGGCAAAGCTGTTCACCCCGGTGCTATTTTTGGCCCTCCACAAAATAACTGATTCAACACTCTTGTGTGTTCTTTACAATGGTACGGACTGGTTTATTTTTTCAATGGAAGTCTAATATTTTGTGGAGAAGGCTGACTGTGGCCGGCAGAGTAAACTGTGGTTCACGCTTCCTACCAAACCATAAACATTTTCATAAGGCCTTTTCTAATTTAAATAAATAGTCAATGGTTCGGTCCAATGCCCCATCAAAGCGTTCCCCTGTGATTCCCACCGGACAAATTTGTGTAGAAAAAAGCTAAATATTATTTCCCAATGTCAGCGCAAACAGATGAAGAGGGTTATGGAGAGGTGGAAACAACTGCACACCCCTGAGTCCACTCTTCTTCCAGCCTTGGCAGCCCTATCAGGATCCTTCTTTCTCAGGACTAGTCCACCTGAAATTAAAGCAGTATTAAACCCAAAACCAAAAATGTAATATATGGCTTACCATTCATTAGAGTCGTTGGCTGCATTTATATTTTTTTTTTAGGCTTTTCCCCCTCTGTTTTTACCTGGTGATCTGGCCAGTAACACACGCCCACACTCTGGATGAAGGAGCACAGGGGGCACCTTTGGACAGCAGCAGTGTCAGTCTGGGGGGAGGGAAGTGTGAGATGGACTAGCAGAATTAGATACACTAACAAATTAAAGCCAAACTCCAGCTCACACTTTATAGGCATTTACAGCAACATTTCTTTTCCTCCTGGAATAAAGGTTTTACATAAATAAATAAAAGCTGTTCATTAAATCTTGTGATATTAAAGTGGAGTTCCACCCAAAAGTGGAACTTCCGCTTTAGGTAGTGCTAACCCCCTGACATGCCACATTTGGCATGTCATTTTTTTTTGGGGGGGGGGGGGAGGGGGTACCTAGTTTTGACAGGTACCCGCTCCCACTTCCGCTCGGAGCGCCGCGGCGCCCTGAGCGGAAGTTCTCCTCTCCCCCTCCCTCCCTGCAATCTTCGGGGACATGTCAGAGGTCCCAGAAGATTGCCGGCCAATCACGACGCATAGCGCAACTCGCGCATGCGCAGTGCGTACCCGGCTGTGAAGCCGCAAACTGTCACAGCCGGGTGCCCACATCAGTGATGCCGGCGCCGGAGAGCAGAGAGGGAGAAGAGCGAGGCTTCGGGCGGCCGCATCGCTGGACCGTTGGACAGGTGAGTGTGTTAGGCTGGAACTCCGCTTTAATATTAGTGTTTAGTAGCGCAATTGCAACTTATTATATAACCCTCCTCTCCTTGTTTCTACATGGTAATAGATCTTGGGATAATGATCATGTACACCAGCCTTTCTCAACCTTTTCAACACAGAGGAACCATTGAAATAAGTTTCTGGTCTCGGGGAACCCCTGCTAAAAATGAAAAATCTACAACTCATGACACATTAGTGTGACAGTCAGTGGGAAGAATGCTCCTTACACTTGTCATCATTGGGAAGCATTACCCCCATACAGATAGCTAAAAGGAACAATGGTGTCAGAGGAACTTATCTGAGAGGGAAAAATTGCCCATTGCTCAAAGCAGTGGCGGCTGGTGCTCCATGGGCTCACTCCCGGCTCACTCACCCATCTGCAGCAGGCGAACAGCGACGGCGGCAGCTTCTTACCCGTCTTCTGCGTCCCCTCCTCCCTCCTCCTCTATGCCCAATGGCATGGCTTCTCCTTTCGGACAATCGGGAAACGGGTCTCAGAACCCGCTTCCTGATTGGCCAGGAGGAGGATTCGTCTGACAATAGCGAATTTTCATTCGCTATTGTCACACAACTGGGTAAGCTCGGGGCGCAGTGCTCTGCGCCCCAAGCCCACCCTTTTTTTTAGCCTATTAGAGCTCTAATTACATGGCTCTAATCACATGGCTAAGAAAAAAAAAAGCCCCATTGAAGTCCATGCGTCCGGCGCCCCGGATGTAGATTAGGGGGAGCGGCGCCTCTGCGCCCCATATGCACCAGCCGCCACTGGCTCAAAGAACCCCTAAAAACCTCAAGAGGAACCTGAGGGACAGGTGAGTGTGTTAGGCTGGAACTCCGCTTTAATATTAGTGTTTAGTAGCGCAATTATATAACCCTACTCTCCTTGTTTCTACATGGTAATAGATCTTGGGATAATGATCATGTACACCAGCCTTTCTCAACCTTTTCAACACAGCCCCAATGAAGTCCATGCGTCCGGCACCCCGGATGTAGATTAGGGGGAGCGGCGCCTCTGCGCCCCATATGCACCAGCCGCCACTGGCTCAAAGAACCCCTAAAAACCTCAAGAGGAACCTGAGGGAGAAATTGCCCATTGCTCAAGGAACCCCTAGCAACCTCAGGAGGAACCCTAGGGTTCCATGGAATCCTGGTTGAGAAACCCTGATGTACACTCTTTGAGATACATACTGATCCACACCGATATAATTTTTGATAGGTTTTATTGGCTCCTGTAAGACACTCCAGAAACTGTAATCCCAGAGAGATTTTCACTGTGTGTGTGCTTATTCTCCCTCTCTTGGCTGGAGTGGGGGTGTCCGTGATTCCTTCCCCTGTCCCTTTCGAGTGCTCCGCGTTCTTTTCTTCCCCTTTGTGGGATTTGGGTAGGTATCCCAAATATGTATGCATATCTTGTTACATTATATGATGTTTGTTGAACTCAAGTTTCTAATTTTTTGGTATTTTTTTGGAAATGTGTAATGTAATTAATGTAATGTGGCAATTATTGTATGTAATTGTATACTATATCCCCCAGCAATAACAGGATCCCCTGATGAAGCTACAAGCGAAACGCGTAGTGATCTTGTGACTCTCTGAGATAACCATCAGACCTGGATATTTTCTCCAAACCATTGCAAGATTTGTGTATATGTAGCAGTATTTCCAGGTCTTATGCCTGATGTGGGTCTGCCATTGTTACCGGTGACACCTCCAACATATTTGAGTTGAGACCCCAGGTGTGAGGACTGAGACAATGACCATTCCAGCATCTTTGGTTTGGTTGTTTTATTGTATTTAGGGGATGGGAGAAGGGAATGAGTGGGATACTCCTCTGGCTCAACTAGGTACACTTTGGGACACTTGAAGAAAGATGCCTGTTAGCGCTGCCTTGACGCTTGCTGAATGCCAACCAGCGCTTCCTGACACTCAAAGACACTGTAGTACTGAAACTGTGCTGGAATCCTCGACTTTAATTCAGAAGATCAAGGACTGTAGAACACTTGACTCCTGACACTGCTTTAGCTCAAAACTCACTGAACAGCTCCCTCCAGCCCTGCACTAGCTGAGGTAGCTCTGTGTAGATACTTGTGCCGCTGAAACTCTTAACTTTGTACACTTCACACTGTACACTGACTCTTCAGGGCCCAAACTTCAGGTGCCCCCTTTACGACTCCAGGGTCCTCTCACTAGGTACCCCCTTTAATACTTCTGGTTCCTCTCACTAGGTACCCCCTTTACACTAGCTGACTCCTGGATCCCTAGAACCTTCTCTGGAATGGTCCCCTCTGACACTAGGCAGACCCCCAGGGGCAGTCCACAGTACTCACAACCTTTGTAGGCTTTCTTGGAACTGGACCCCTCTCTCTCTCCGCTGGTTCTCGGCACATCGGATCCCCTCTGCAGCTCAGCTTCACACTCTCTGGATTCCCAGGCCGCCACCCGGGTCACCCGCTTCCTCTGACAGGAGGAGAGACAGCCGTATTCTCCCTACTGGGACTCTGCTTCCCGCCAAAGAAACCGCGTCATGCACCCTCTTCAGACTTATACCCACTCCCAGAATCCTCTGCGGCAGAATCTGCCTTCTGGGGTAGTTACAAGCCTGAATGTATCCCTGATTGGGTTTCCTCCACTGCCCAATGAGAAGCCTCTCATAGAGCCAGTGGGGAGACTCCCCTCTCAGCAGACACACCTGGAAGCCATGACACCCTGACTATCAAAAGAGATCATGGCCCTGCTGTTAGGCAGACAAGGCCCACTATACTTTACCTAGCACCTACCTGAAGGGTGCTACATATACAGTTGGAACGGGTATTTTCTTAGATCTCCCTCACTTTAACTTTAGTCCAAGCTGCACAGTTTGCAGATGCCCCTTATCTACATAGGCAGTTTTTGGTAAAGGTGAACTAACCCTTTTAGGTCCCTTTCACACTTGTGCAACTTTTTCCTGCGATTTGGGACTGCAAAGTCGCAAGACAAGTCGTACTCCATGATTTTCAATGAGTACTGTTCAAATCTGTGCGACTTCAAGCCACAATGACTTCAGTGTAGTCCCTGCACTACTTTGGGACAATTTTAATGCATTTTGAGGTCCATAGACATGCTTCAAGTCCAGTCCAATCGCGCAACTTTTAGGTCGCATAAGTGTGAAAGGGACCTTAACCACTTTACCCCCGCCCCACTGTGCATATACTGCGGCACTCCCTCAGCCGCCCCACTGTGCATATACTGTGGCACTCCCTCAGCCGCCCCACTGTGCATATACTGCGGCACTCCCTCGCTCCCTCAGCCGCCTGTGGAAGGCGAGCGCGCGCGTCATTCCCTGGAGAGCTAGCGCGTGTGACCGGTGGCTCCGATGGCCGCCGGTCACTCACGATCTCCCGCAGCAGAGGGAGAAAGACAGATGGCTGATGTAAACACAGCCGTCTGTCATTCTCCCTTAGATCATCACAGAGGCTATGAGATCCTGCTATGTAGGATTGTATGTCTCTGTGATGATATAGCAAGCCATGTCCCCTGACAGTTAGAATCATGTCCCTAGGGTCACACTTAACCCCTTGATCACCAATAAAGTTAACCCCTTCCCTGCCAGTGTCATTTTTACAGTAACAGTGCATATTTATAGCACTGATTACTGTAGTAATGTCACTGGTACTCCCAAAAGTGTCAAAAATGTCAGTCGGGGTCCGATCTGTCCGCCGCAATGTCGCAGTCCCACAAAAAAATCGCAGATCGCCGCCATTACTAGTTAAAAAAAAAAAAAAAAAAGACATAAATCTTTCCCGTAGTTAGTAAACGCAATAACCTTTGCGCAAACCAATCAAAATACCCTTATTGCGATTTTTTTTTTTTTTTTACCAAATATATGTAGCAGAAAACAAATTGGTCTAAAATGTTTGATTTTTACATATTTCATTTAAAAAAAATGTGAAAAATATTATCTTTTCAAAATTGTCGCTTTTTTTTGTTTACAGCGCAAAAAATAAAAATCGCACAGGTGATCAAATACCACCAAAAGAAAGCTCTGTTTGTGGGAAAAAAAGGACGTCAATTTCGTTTGGGTACAGCATCGCACGACCGCGCAATTGTCCGTTAAAATCACGCAGTGCCGAATGGCAAAATAGGGCCTGGTCTTTGAGCAGCCAAATCTTCCGGGGCTAAAGTGGTTAAGAAATGCTGTTGACATTTAACTCTATAATAATAATAATAATAATAATAATAATAACAGACCTCAAAAATTCCACTCGCCTACTAGCATTTTGCGAGTGGAATTTTGAGGATGGCAAGCTGTGCCTGCCGCCACCGCCGCCATTAACAGCAGCTGGCGATTACTTTCACTTTCTTTCTTAGAAAAGGATGGGCTCTAGGAGCAGAGCACTGCGTCCTGAGCCCACCCATTGTGTGACAATAGCGAATGAGTATTCACTATTGTCACAGGGATCCTCCTCCTGATCCTCCTACTGGCCAATCAGGAGGCAGGTGTTTCCTGATTGGCCAAAAGGCGAACTGTGTAACTGGCCGAGGAGGAGGAGGAGGACTCGGGAGACACGGAGGACGCACAGGATTGATGAAAAGCCGCCTGCTGCAGGTAAGTGCACGCTGTGATGATCGCTCTGCAATTAAGGGGACATGCTGTGTGATGATCGCTCTGCAATTAAGGAGACATGCTGTGATGATCGCTCTGCAATTAAGGGGACATGCTGTGGGCACTCTGCAATGAAAGGGGTCATGCTGTGGGCACTGTGCAATGAAAGGGGACATGCTGTGATGATCGCTCTGCAATGAAAGGGGTCATGCTGTGGGCACTCTGCAATGTAAGGGGACATGCTGTGGGCGCTCTGCAATTTAAGGGGACATGCTGTGGGCGCTCTGCAATTTAAGGGGACATGCTGTGAGCGCTCTGCAATTTAAGGGGACATGCTGCGATCGCTCTGCAATGAAAGGGGACATGCTGTGATCGCTCTGCAATGAAAAGAGACATGCTGTGATCGCTCTGCAATTTAAGGGGACATGCTGTGATCGCTCTGCAATTTAAGGGGACATGCTGTGGGCGCTCTGCAATTTAAGGGGACATGCTGTGATCGCTCTGCAATGAAAGGGGACATGCTGTGGGCGCTCTGCAATGAAAGGGGACATGCTGTGGGCGCTCTGTAATGAAAGGGGACATGCTGTGATCGCTCTGCAATGAAAGGGGACATGCTGTGGGCGCTCTGCAATGAAAGGGGACATGCTGTGGGCGCTCTGCAATGAAAGGGGACATGCTGTGATCGCTCTGCAATCAAAGGGGACATGCTGTGGGCGCTCTGCAATGAAAGGGGACATGCTGTGGGCGCTCTGCAATGAAAGGGGACATGCTGTGGGCGCTCTGCAATGAAAGGGGACATGCTGTGATCGCTCTGCAATGAAAGGGGACATGCTGTGGGCGCTCTGCAATGAAAGGGGACATGCTGTGAGCGCTCTGCAATTTAGGGGACATGCTGTGGGCGCTCTGCAATTTAAGGGGACATGCTGTGGGCGCTCTGCAATGTAAGGGGACATGCTGTGGGCGCTCTGCAATTTAAGGGGACATGCTGTGGGCGCTCTGCAATGTAGAGGGCGTGTTTAGGGGCGGAGCAGGGTGGGGTTTGGGTGGGGCAACAAGTGGCGAGTAACTCTTAAGGCCTGGCTAGTAGCTCATGACTTGAAATTTTGAGCCCTGATAATAATAATAATGATAACAATAATAATAATAATTTAAGAGAAGAAACCCCAAAGTGGAATGGGGGACAAGGTAGCAAGCTTCATAAAGTGCATCTTCTATGAGGCTGCTACAAGCTGCACTGTGCTGGATAACAGAGACAATCAGGTTAGTTATTTCTGGAAGGTTAGACGTAGCTGCAATAATACAACAAATTTAAGAGGCAAAAAAGAAGGACAAATAATAATAAATAAGACATGGAACAATGAAATACATCCCAGGTTGGAAATGTGAATACAGTACAGCCAGACTGGGCTTTAGGAATCACATTTTGTTGACAAAGGGCTACATGTTCAGCTATGTAAGGAATTTCTTTAAAATTATGTGCCGTGGCTTTTTTGAAATACTTGTTCTTGACAACAAAATGAAAATGAATAATTATGTTATTTTTATGAAATGGAGAAGACAATTAATGAAAACATCTCTCATCAGCAGATAGTGACATTTCTGTATAGAAATGTGGCCATGCCAAAAATAAAGTACTTCAATTAGTATTAAACTCAGCATTTCTATTTAGTGTAACATATCGAGCACAATAAAGTAAACTTTCCCCAGTAAGTTTTTTGTTCATATTCTTACCCCAGCACTTGCAGTTTACTGGCCAAGCCCAACCCCTGAAAAACACCAAAATCCCCCCTCCACCAAATGATTTGGACCAGTACACAAAGCAAGGTCCATAAAGACATGGATGAGCGAGTTTGGGGTGGAAGAACTTGACTGGCCTGCACAGAGTCCTGACCTCAACCCAATAGAACCCCTTTGGGATAAATAAGAGTGGAGACTGCGAGCCAGGCCTTCTCATCCAACATCAGTGCTTGACCTCACAAATGTGCTTCTAGAAGAATGGTCAAACATTCCCATAGACACACTCCTAAACCTTGTGGACAGCCTTCCAAGAAGAGTTGAAGCTGTTATAGCTGCAAAGGGTTGACCAACACAACATTGAACCCTACAGACTAAGAATGGGATGCCATTAATGTTCACGTGTGTAAAGGCAGGCGTCCCAATACTTTTGGTAATATAGTGTAGCTGGGCCAGATATTCCCATTAAAACTGACCTCATATATAGAAAAAGAGAAAAATCTATTTTAATTAGAAAAATTCAAAGAGCCCCTTAGTTTTTCTATGTTATACCATCCAGAATATCTAAACAGCAAAATAAGTTCTCTAAGTTGAATAAATGTCATAGTGTTACACAAATATGGGGACCCAGTATCAAAAAACTTCTTAGTAAGGGACTCCTGGTGCTTTCAAGCCTCCATTTTTATCAAAGAACATAAATTTATGCAGTTTTTGGGATATATCTATATCTAGCAAGAGTTCACTCTAACAGTGGGAAGGGCAGTCTAAAGTCAGTCTGTTAGCTTGCTGGAAAGGAGGGAGAAGGAGGAGGGAAGAGCTGGGGAATATCTTGCTATCCTAGGCTACAAGGCTGTGTGTTTCTATTGGTGAACACAGTGTAGGGAGACATAACTCTAGTCCATGCCTGCATGGGTGGCTCCAAAGGATGCTGCAAGAGAAAGGAGCCACCCTGAAGAAAGAAACCTTGGCTAGCTGAAAGAGGAACATAGGCAAGGCTTAAGAGATGAAGAAACTGCATATTCAGTAAGGGATTAAATCAGCTTCTAAAAGTGCTTATATGTAATATTAAATGAATACCGGGAATCTGAATCATAGCAAAAATTACACCCCAAAATACATTCTGCTACCCCCCCTGAGTATGGTGATACCACATGTGTGAGACTTTTCCACAGAGTGGCCACATACAGAGGCCCAACATCCAAGGATTTTCCATTTCAAAACCACTGCTTTCTACTGGCTCATACTCGCTATCCGGGTCTGACGGAGAGAGTTCCCCGCTATTCTCATTCAACATACTCTGGAGTATATGGAAAGTCTCCTCCCTGCTAAATAATTTTTTAGCCATGTGGACAGATGTGCGCAGATGATTCCTGGGATAGATGTGTCAGATGTGTGACAGATGTTGATCACTGGGATGTGGCAGATGTTCACTGGGACAGATGCGGCAGATCACAGATGGATGTGGCAGATCACAGATGGATGTGGCAGATCACAGATGGATGTGGCAGATGTTGACTGGGACAGATGTGGCAGATCACGGACAGATGTGGCAGATGTTCATTTGGACAGATGTGGCAGATCACGGAAAGATGTGGCAGATCACTAACAGATGTTGCAGATGATCATAGACGGATGTGGCAGATTATCGCGGACAGATGTGGCAGATGATGTGCGCCAGATCATCACGGACACATGTACCAGATTATAATTGACAGATGTACCAGATGATCACGGACAGATGTGACAGATTATCATGGACAGATGTGCCAGATGATCACGGACAGATGGGCCAGATTATCATGGACAGATGTGCCAGATGATCATGGACAGATATGCCAGATTATCATGGACAGATGTGCCAGATGATGACGGACAGATGCGCCAGATGATAACGGATAGATGCGCCAGATGATCACAGACAGATGCGCCAGATGATAATGGATAGATGCGCCAGATGATCACCGACAGATGCACCAGATGATCACTGTAAGGGATTATTTTACTGGGACAGATGTGTGACAGGTGTTTTCTCTGTGTTGGGGACACAAGCTGGATGATCAGTGTGTAAAAAAGCAGTAAAACAGCTCAAAACTCACTGATCCTCAGCTACCAGCACATATCGTCTCTTCTTCTCCTCGCAGACAGGCTCTGTTACAACGGCTTTGTTGACATTACATGATGGCTGTGATGGACACAGCCGTCATGGGATCAGGAGGGCCAATCACAGAGCCCTCCTGCCAAATGGTGTTGCGCTGTGTCCAGGGAACACAGGCACATCGGAATTGCACAGCTATGCGGGCAAGCGGCCGCACAATCTCCCCCCTTCTGAAAGATGTTCAGGAATGTCCACTCAGAAGGAGGAGGCTCCCACCCAGCCATTTATATGCAAATACGGAAAGGCTTCTTCCCAGTAAGAGCTGTAAAAATGTGAAACAGACTCCCTTCAGAGGCGTTTCTGGCCAGCTCCCTAAAATTTCTTTAAAAAAATGCTTGGATTCTTTCCTAATTGTACCTTATTTAACTGGATACTAACATTTATAGGTAAAGTTGATCCAGAGACACTCCTCTTGGGGGATCAGGAAGGATTTTTTTTTCCTCTGCTGGACCAAATTGGATCATGCTTGGCTGGCATTTTTTGCCTTCCTCTGGATAAACTGTGGGTATAGGATTGTGTATATAAGATTATATGATTTTTTTCCCTTTAGTAACTAGGTAACTATGTAAAAGGTAACTATAAATTTAAAGTGATATTTCACATCAGAAACTCCCACAGAATCCTTTTTACAGAAATGGGAGAAAGACCTACAAAGGTCCTTTACAGAAAAGCAAAGGGAACATAGAATCCTCCTCTCAGATACAGCATCCATTTGAAATAGACAAATTATGCTGCTCCAGGTGAGTCGGCAGGGCTGGAAATGAATCAACAGACTCATAGAATAGGGTGTACACCCTTTCACTGCTGCAGGGGAACATGGACAAACAAGAAGAGGATGGCCGCATTCCCATATGATGCAATGTGGTTTATTCAGGAGATATTAAAGGCAAGCACAAATGATGTACAGGCAAAAAGGCAGGGGAACAAAGGTGACGCGTTTCACACGACTAGCATGTTTCGTCAAAACCATCCAGATACAATCAATGACACAGATATATATACATATCAAATGATCACTTGATTGCAGGTGGCTCAACACAGGTGTGTTGCTTCAGTGATGTGACCAACACATTCAGTTGTTTGTTTTCTTAGGAGAACTCACTTGTATTTACCAATATTACCAATCAGCAGCAAGCGTGTTTCTCAAATATAAAAATTGTATCTGCAAAAACAGAAAAAATAGAAAAACAGATACAATAATAAAAATACTTCAACAAATAGTAAAAAACAAAACAAAAAAGGATACAGCAGATATAACTATTTCCAGGAACAAGAATACCATGGATTCAACATTGTTGTACCAATGTTTCCATAGCACCACATAGAATTTGTGCTTGCTCTTAATATCTCCTGAATAAACCACATTGCTTCGTATGGGAGTGTATTTGTGTATTTGATAAAATGTGTAATGTTTTATTTGATTCTAACATTTGTTGTACCTTTTTTTCTGTAAAAAAAAAAAAATGAAAAAAATAATGCAAATGTGGAACTTTTTTGTCTCAAGAATTGGCTCCTCACAATTGAAAAGATCATCCCTAAGGCTCAGGAGCCAATTATAGCTCATAGCACCCTTAAAAACCATCAAAACCCACCTTGGAAAATGGTAAGATTTTGTAGAAATCTCCCAATTTTATCAAAATGTTGATCGATTCACTCATCCCTAATATCAGGAGCTAACTCAGTTAAACAAGTTTACTATTTATAAATATATTACTTTTGGCCTTTTAAGTCAAAGTGCATTTTCTTCTCTTATTTGGGTACAAACCAAAATCTTAGCCTTATGATGATTTTTTTTTTTTCTCAGGTAAGAATGTCAGTAACCTTACTTCCACCCCGGCTTCTTCCCTCCACATTGGCAGCCTCTGACACAGAGCTCGCAGTAGCAGGTTATGGTGGATCTTAAGCTTACTTCTTTTTTGGATTAAATGTTTCATTGTGAGTAAAGTAGAAAGGAGACTCCCTAGAGTAATTACATTAGTTAACACATATAATCAATTCTTTTCACATTTCAGCACTCTTAAAGTATTATGGAGGCATGTTAGCTGTGCTTAATTACATTTAATTACCAGGTACATCTCCTTTAGTAAGCCTGTTATAACAAGAAACACAGGGAACCATTAACCTGCTCACTTTGAAGAAATGAGCTGATACATTTATAACATCCATGAGCGTTTCATGGGATTTCACAGAGCGGCAATAAAATCTGAGTCACCGTTTATTCATACTGAATACAAGGTAAACTCATCAAAGCACAGCTCAGACCGTTCTTTGGTAATGTATGGTAAAAGTGCAAGTTTTACAATGTATTATCACAACTCATGTTCACACGCGGTACTTTGTTTAAAATACCACCGCAGTGCTAGCACAGTAGGTACTAATGGATCATGCATTGTGGTGCGCTGCATTAAAAAAAGAATCAGGTCTGTTTTTACTTCAGTTGTCATACATTAAAGCATACAGTATCTAAACCCTAATGCCTCGTACACACGCATCGATAGTTGGCCGTGAATTTTCGGCCAACGTCCGATCGGCCGATTTTCGGCTTGTTAGTATGATGCTTTCGACAACCGACTCCGACTTTACGGCCGAAAAAAAAACTGGTGTGCAGGCTATAAAATTTTTGTTGGCCGTCAACAGAACGGCCGATTTTCCGTCAGTCAGTACAGATTTCGGCAGACAAAAATCCGATGAGCAAGACTGGGCATGCTCAGAGAAGAAAAAACACACGGAAAATAAACCAGTACATGACATCACTTATGAAGTTGATTTTTGTTGGCCGAGAAAATTTGTGTGCAGTCTAGGCACATTCCAACCAACACAACAACACTGGACAAAAGACGGCCGATCGGTCGGCCGATAATCGTTACGTGTGTACGAGGCATTACAATGATATTCTCTTTTTTTGCTCCCTTTTGGTCTGCTAAATATACCATAAGAGCGTCAAAAAACAAAAAACTGTTGACTTTGACAGAAATCTTGTAAGCTGGTAACTTTCTGTGCTCTCTGTCTGTGCACAAGAAGGTTTATGGAGAAGAGGAGGGGTTATGCGGATGAGGAGGAGGTATGGAAATAAGGAGTGGTTATGTAGATAAGAATGGGGTTTTAGAGATAAGGCGAAGTTATGGAGATAAGAATGGGGTTATGGAGATAAGGAGAGGCTATGGAAATGACAAGGGGTTATGGAGATGAGGAAAGGTAATAGTGATAAGGAGGAGTTAACAAGATGAGAAGGGGTTATGAAGATAAGGAGGAGTTATAGAAATAAGAAAGGGTTTTTGGAGATAAGGCAAAGTTATGGAGATAAGAACGGAGTTATGGAGATAAGAACGGGGTTATGGAGATAAGAAGGGGTTATAGAGATAAGGAGTAGTTATGGAGATATGAAGGGGTTATGGAGATAAGGAGAGGCTATGGAAATGACAAGGGGATTTTAAAGATAAGGCAAAATTATGGAGATAAAAATGGGGTTATGGAGATAAGAATAGATTATGGGGATAAGAATGGGGTTATGGAGATAAGGAGAGGTTATTGAGGTAAGGTGAAGTTATGGAGATAAGAAAGGGTTATGGAGATAAGGAGAAGTTATGGAGATAAGAAAGGGTTATGGATATAAGGAGAGGCTATGGAAATGACAAAAGGGTTATGGAGATGCAGGAAGGTAATGGTGATAAAGAGGAGTTAACAAGATGAGAAGGGGTTATGAAAATAAGGAGGAGTTATAGAGATAAGAAGGGGTTTTGGAGATAAGGCAAAGTTATGGACATAAGAACAGGGTTATGGAGATAAGAAGAGATTATGCAGATAAGAAGGGGTTATAGAGATAAGGAGTAGTTATGGAGATATGAAGGGATTATGGAGATAAGGAGAGGCTATGGAAATGACAAGGGGATTTTGAAGATAAGGCAAAATTATGGATATAAGAAGAGATTATGGGGATAAGAATGGGGTTATGGAGATAGGGAGAAGCTATGGAAATGACAAAGGGTTATGGAGATGCGGGAGGGTAAGTGAGACAAGAAGGAGTTTACAAGATGAGGAGGAGTTATAGAGATAAGAAGGGGTTTTGGAGATAAGGCAAAGTTATGGAGATAAGGAGAAGTTATGGAGATATGAAGGGGTTATAGAGATAAGGAGTAGTTATGGAGATAAGGAGTAGTTATGGAGATATGAAGGGGTTATGGAGATAAGGAGAGGCTATGGAAATGACAAGGGGTTATGGAGATGAGGGAGGGTAAGGGAAATAAGGAGGATTTAACAAGATGAGGGGGGGGGGTTATGGAGATAAGGAGGAGTTATGGAGATAAATAGGGGTATGGAGATGAGGAAGAGTTATGGAGATGAGCAGGGTTGATGGAGGTGAGAAGAAGTTTTGGAGATAAGGAGGGGTTTTGGCAAAAAGAAAAGATTATGGAGATGAGGAGGAGTTATGGAGATAAGGAGAGGTTATGACGATAAGGAGGGGTTATGAATATGAGCAGGGTAAGGAAATGAGAAGAGGTTATGGAGGTGAAGGAGATGAGGAGAGGTCTGTGTACTCAATGTGTTTTGTTTTTTTTGGCCTGACATGCAGTATCCTTTAAAGCGGAGTTCCGGGCACAGAAGTAATTTTTTACTAAACATACCCCCGGGACAGTCAGGGCTAGTACATTCCACAATGGATAGCCTCTGATCTGTCCCGGTTCGCACTTACCTTTTAGAAGAAATACTTACTTATAAAATTTCTTCCACAGCGTTTCCATCTCTCTTGTGGGCAGCTGAAGCCGGCTCGGTGTCTTCTTCCGCGTCTTCTTGTCCCAGAATGCGCCTGCACCGGCCCCTCTCGTCACTTCCGGTGCGGCGCCGCATTCCTAAACAGCTTCTGGGCATGCCCAGAAGCTGTTTAGCAGGGGAATGCGGCGTCGCCCAGAAATGACGAGTGGGGCCGGTGCAGTCGCATTGATTCCTGGGAGCTATGATGTTCTGCTCCCAGGAATCATAGCGAGACAGGAAGTGACGGGGTGAGCCGCGGCTCCGAGGGAGGAAGTACTCTGAGGTGAGTATCTTCGAACTTCAATTACAAGGTAAGTAAACAAAAAAAAAAAATATCCAATTCCTTTTCAGGTGAGGTCTACCTAGCGGAGGGGCACAAAAAAAAAATAAAGTTTTTGTGCCGGAACTCCGCTTTAAATGATTCGATTATTGAAGTCAGCACAGCTTCATGACAATTAATGAAAATTTGCTTTGCAAAATGATCAATGAACAGACTCTTTTCCCTTAGTAAACCAGCCCAATTGAATTGAGTTGGCCAACTCATAGACTTAAGCCCCGTACACACGCAACGATTATCGGCCGACCGATCGTCCGTCTTTTGTCCAGAGTTGTGTTTTGTTGGTTGGAATGTGCCTAGACTGCAAACGAATTTTCTCGCCCAATAAAATTCTACTTCAGAAATGATGTCATGTGTTGGTTTGCTTTCTTTGTGTTCTTTCTTCATTGAGCATGCCCAGACTTGCTCATCAGATTTTTCCCTGTCGAAATCTGTACTAACTGCACGAAAATCAGCCGCTATGTTGACGGCCAACAAAAATTTTATAGCCTGCACACCAGATTTTTTTCGGCCGAAAAGTCGGAGTTGGTTGTCGGAAGCATCATACTAACAAGCCGAAAATCGGCCGATCGGTCGTCGGACGAAAATTCCCTGCCAATTTTCGACGCGTGTGTACGAGGCTTTACATTGTAATGCTGGTCCTACACCTGTAGAGTTTTGTTTGAATGAGAAAGTATATAAATCCCTCATCTGACCATTTGACAGAGCCCTCACGGACCCCTTTGAGAACCATGTCAATATCTTAATTTTAGTGTTGAATAATAGAAGCAAGCAAATGTTCTACTTCTGGATTAGCTTTGACAAGTGCATGCGCATAAGACCCATTTCTGTCAGGAGCAAATTCAATCATTAGCAATTCATTTGTGCCAATCATTCCATCAAACAAATTTCCATCCTTGTCTCTCTATTTTTTCACTTTCTCTTGTTAAAACCGATTTTCAAATAATTTCCTTTAACCCTTAGATAATCAAACCAATGTTCTAAAAAAAATAATCGTTTTTAAAATTAAATTCTACAGGTGTAAGGCCAGCTTAAAGTTGAACTAAATTATCTTAATCAGCATAAACTATTTTTAATCCTTATGCTGCTAACATTAGTATATATGAAATAATAACAAAGCCTAGCCCTCTATCGTGTGTATTTGTCTCTATTTAGAGCACTAAGTGTAATTTCTATCTGCTGCTTTGTTCCTCTGCTATCAGCATGAATCACTTCAGACAAGTTTTCCTGACACCAAGAGAAAAATGGTGACAGGGGACCGATCTCCAGCTGATTGACAGCCTCAGCTGTGTGAAGGGGCAGGGGGGGTTGTGGGTTTTGTCTCTTTCCTCCAATCAGCTCTCATAGCATTCCTCATTGATCTCTACAGAGTGTACTTTCATCTCTCTGCCCCCTTTTTTCTGAACTCTCAGACAAGCTTTAAAAATTCAGCACTTTGAACGGATGCAGAGAAGAGATGGCGGCAGCTAGACAGGTATAATTTATGTAGGAGGATTTAATCTCTGTGTATCACCTGAGGCCAGTCACTTCATTGGGTAAATGTAAGGGTTTACAACCACTTTAAAGCGATTCTAAAGGTATTTTTTTTTAATAACAAACATGTCTATATTTACCTGCTCTGTAAAATGTTATTGCACCGAGTGGCCCAGAATCTCCTTTTCTTGGGTCCCCCACTGGCGCTCCTGGCTCCTTCTCCCTGCCCAGTGCCCCCATGGGAAGCCGCGTCTCATGGGGGCACTCATGCATGCTTACTCCCAAGTCCCACTGCTGTGTCTATTGAGACAAACTGCTAGACTTTGCCCACCCTCCGCTCCCTTGTCACTGGCTTTGATTGACAGCAGATGGCGCTAAAGGCTCCTGGTGCCCGAGAAAAGCCATCGAGACCAGGAAGTTAGGGGAGAAAAGAGCTGCAGACCTGCACAGCGCTGGATCGGGGAGGGGGGCTGATGCCTAAACTTTTTATACCTTAAAGTGATACTAAAGTCATGTTTTTTTTTGTTTAAAAATAAGAAACATGTTATACTTACCTGCTCTGTGCAGGGGTTTTGCACAGAGCAGCCCAGATTCTCCTTTTCTCGGGTAACTTGAGGGCGCTCCTGGACCCTCCCTCTTGCTGAATGCCCTCACAGAAAGCAGCTTGCTATAGGGGGCACCTGAGCCGAGCCACTGCTCTGTGCCAATTCGGACACAGAGCAGCGGCTTGGTCCTGCCCTCCTCTCTCCTTATTGGCTCACTGACTTTTGGCGCTTTTCCACTGCATGGAACCGTACCGGTTCGGCACGCTTTTGTGCTTTTCCACTGCTGGTACCACATGGTATAGGGTCGGAACGGTTTGGTACGGTATAGGTTTGCTTTTCCACTGCATGGAACCGAACGGTACGGTACGGCTCTGAAAAAACAGTACCTACTCGATTGTGATTCCAACAGGTACCAAACTGGTACCATATCCCACAATCCTTTGCATGCAGTCACTACTAGCCACTGATTGGTCAGAGAATCCCACCCACCCCGTTGTTATCCCACCCACTTAACTTTAGTACGACTTTAGTGGAAAAGCAAACCTATACCGTACCGTACCGAACCGTTCCGACACTATACCATGCGGTACCAGCAGTGGAAAAGCAAACCGGGCCAAGCAGGACCGAGTAGAGCCGAGCCGGTACTTGCAGTGGAAAAGTGCCATTTGATTGACAGCAGTGGGAGCCAATGGTGCCCACTGCTGTGTCTTAGCCAATTAGGAGGGAGAGTCCCGCACAGCCCATGCTCTCGTGTAACATCGCTAGATCGAGATGGGTCTCAGGTAAGTATTAGGGGGGCTGCTGCACACAGAAGGTTTTTTTATCTTAATGCATAGAATCCATTTAGATAAAAAAAAAAAAAAAAACAACCTTCTGCCCTTAGAACCACTTTAACCGCTTCCGAATCGCCCGCCGCAGTTTTACTGCGGCAGGCAGCCCCTCCTGTGCAAACTGACATAGGTATACATCGGTCGCGTGCCCACCCCCACTCGTCAACGGGGACTCCTGCCGCGATCGTTCCCCGCTGAGAGAGAAGAACGGTCAGCCATTGTAAACACAGCTGACCGTTCTTCTCTCTGGAAGGATCACAGAGCCCCTGTGATCCTTCTATATAGGATCACAGGTCTCTATGGTCATTTCAAAAGCCCCTCCCCCTCACAGTTAGAATCACTTCCCTAGGCTCACATTTAACCCCTTGATCACCCACAGTGTTAACCCCTTCCCTGCCAGTGTCATTATTACAGTAACAGTGCATATTTTTAGCACTGATTACTGTAGTAATGTCACTGGTCCCCCCAAAAGTGTCAAAAATGTCAGCTAGGGGTCCGATCTATCCGCCGCAATGTCACAGTCCCGCTAAAAATCCCAGATCGCTGCCATTACTAGTAAAAAAAAAAAAAAACAATAAAAATGACATAAATCTTTCCCGTAGTTAGTAGACGCGATATCTTTTGCGCAAACTAATCAAAATACGCTTATTGCGATCTTTTGTTACCAAAAATATGTAGCAGAAAACAAATTGGCCTAAAATGTTAAAAAATTTTGATTTTTAATTTTTTTTTTTTTTTTTTTTTTTGGGATTGTTATATAGCAGAAAGTGAAAAATATTTTTTTTCAGAATTGTTGCTCTTTTTTTCTTTATAGCGCAAAAAATAAAAATCGCACAGGTGATCAAATACCGCCAAAAGAAAGCTCTATTTGTGGGAAAAAAGGACATCAGTTTTATTTGGGTACAGCGTCGCATGACCGCGCAATTGTCGGTTAAAGTAATGCAGTGTCGAATTGCAAAAAATGGCCCGGTCATTAAGGGGGCAAATCCTTCCGGTCCAGAACTGGTTAATGCAAGGAATGCATTAGGGTAACGAATGTTTAGCAGGAACCCAACACAGGTGGACCGCTATGGTTATGAGTAAGCGACTTGTTGTGTCGTGAAACGCGTCAACCCTTTACCTGTCCCGTGTCCTACCAGTCTTGTATTGATGCCTGTGATGAAGAATAAAACTACTCCTATATTTGATTTCAAATTTCGGTGTGCGGTCATCTTTTCTTGATGTTTCATTAACGAATGTTTAGGCCAGGGATCCTCAAACAACGGCCCTCCTGCAGTGGCAGAAATACACATCCCATGAGGCTTCGGAAAACTCTGACATTCACAGACATGACTAGGCATGATGGGAATTGTAGTTCCTGAACAACTGGGGGGCCATAGTTTGGAGACCCCTGGTTCAGGCTTTAGAACCACTTTAGGTTCTACTTTAGAAAGGAGAAGTAAAGCACATTTATTCTGTATCACTGCAAAGCCGGAAACAGAGCCTGAATATGTAACGAGAAAATATGGTTGTCCCCATGTACAGAAAAAATGACAAATTATAAATAGTAATATGGATTTTAAAACATTAGGACGCACTGATATCATTGCTTATGTCATCCTAACCTCTTTTTAGATATGTCTCTAAAAAAACATTGATAATCAACTATTCAATCACTTGAAGTGCACCTTAAACATTTGACGTATACATGCTTTCATTTAGCTTGGACTTTAAATCTGCATAATGAGAAGCTCTACAGACATGTTTAAGTTACGGGCCAGCAACTGCTGGCTATGCAACTAACTGCGTCATGATTTCAGTTTCATATTCACGAGCCGTAGTAGATAAAAAAAAAGTCACCTATTCAGGATTCACCATTGTGACTTGCCCAAAGCCCTTCAATTTGAATTTGTCATAACACGCAATGTAAATATTATCCTAGAGTTAGCGAGAGAAGCAACCACCTCATGCAAAAAAATCGCTGTCTCATAGAACGGAATTCCCAGAGGGGACCTACATAACTTCAAGATCAATATCAACTCTTAATAAACAGGCTTCTCCAAAGTCTAGTCAAGAGCGCTCAACCAGAAATATGGTACATCAACAATATTTGCAGTGGACCCTGGTTTAACGTTGTTGACTGAAAGTTACTGACGATGAAATGTGCAGCCGAGATCTGGGTAATCCTTGCAGGCAACTGGATGAGCTCTTACGGCACGGCAGTAAATACCCCGGCTTATAACTGTACAGTCTGGTGTCTTTCTTTGGACAGTAGGGGTCAGAGAGTGTTGACTTCAGTTGTTGCGTCATGTTGTGTTACTCTTGTTGCATAGAATCTTCAGTGTCCCGTGTAACGCGTGTTGTGTGTGTGTATGAGGTGGGGAATTACTCAATCTACTAAAGGGCATCTACAGGAAAACCTTCTGTTTATGTCTGATTTTAGCTGCAAATACGAGGAGCATACTTCGTCCTTTGTTTTTTCTCTATGACATTTTTGGATAAGTCTCTGCAAGGTGTCATAATAGGTTTTTAAAGTAAACAATAGCTAAGGTGTGATTGCTAAAGTGGTTGTCAAAAATGCCTTTGGCTATATAATACGTTATGTCATCACCAGCGTAAAAACTTGTTTTGATTTTCGAATAAACAGCTAGAACATCCCAGAAATGAACAAAAAAAAAATCTATCACCGGGGGCCTGTAGACTTTACCAAAAAATTGGTGCAAAACACCTATCTTCTGCGCTCTGAGAGGTAATCTTCTAACCACGTCCAGCCACACTCATGCGGCTACCGAAGACTTTCCACTTGGCTTTGTTTGGATACTTCGGCCTTGCGGCCCCTTTTCAAGACCAGGGCTGTCTGAGACCACTAAAATCAAAGAACAAACACAAGGGCGCACTGGCCTAGGGCATTATCTTCTATAAAGGTTTTATTGAATAAAAGGTATAAAAATACTCACAAACAGAGCCTTGGTAAAAGCATATCAAATAGATATAGTGCCATCCGCATCAGAACCACATGGTATAGCGTCCTCTGAAGCTAGGGTTATGCGTTTGGAGACCACTAAAATCAAAGAAGAACCACAAGGGCGCACCGGCCTAGGGCATTATCTTCTATAAAGGTTTTATTGAATAAAAGGTATAAAAATACTCACAAACAGAGTCTTGGTAAAAGCATATCAAATAAATATAGTGCCATCTGCATCAGAACCACATGATATAGCGTCCTCTGATGCTAGGGTTATGCGTTTGGAGGCTTTGCCTCTTCCTCAGAGCCTCAAAACGCGCAAGCCTAGCTTCAGAGGACGCTATACCATGTGGTTCTGATGCGGATGGAACTATATCCATTTGATAGGCCTGTAGACTTTGCAGACTTTACTAGCTAGAGATACATTCCTGTTGATCCTACCAGAATTCCAATGTAAACTATAGTCACGGTGGTCACCTGCTAACCTGGCCCTTTTGAGGGGGCTTCTGATTGTCTGTGTGTTGGCACCAAGAGATACAAGTCCCCACCCCCACTCCTTCTTGATGGAACAACAACCCACCTGCTTGTAGCCCTCTACCTCCCCCATATTGTGCCAAACACCATGCCATAGACCTCCCACAACATCCCCAGTCATTGGACTTTAAGCTCAAAAGAAATAAATGTCCACACAAGAGTACATTTTTTGCACTTTACTGATTTTTCTTCAGAAGATGGCAGTAACCAGTCATATCACATCGACATCCTGGGGTTGATATAGTAAAACTGGAGAGTGCAAAAGCTGGTGCAGTACTGCATAAAAACCAATCATCTTCCAGTTTTTTTTTTCGTCAAAGATTAATTAAACAAGCTAAAATGAGAAGCTAATTGGCTACCAAGCACAGCTGCACCAGATTTTGCACTCTCCGGTTTTATTAAATCAACCCCATAATCCAGGGTCACTTGGAACTACTTTGTAGGTCACATTTAGTGGATGAACCAGCCTGGCATGTATATTTCCACTAACTCTCTCATGACATCACTACTGGAAAGCTTTAGCTAAAAGGGACCTAGCACCTAATTACACTATTCCCTGTTACCACACGTGTAGCATCCTCCTAGTTAGGCTGCTAGGTAAATGTAGTTGTTTGCTCCTGCTGTAGCCAGAGGAGCAGTGATTGTTTGTTCTGGTCTGCTCAGGGCTTCACAGGTTGGGAGTTTGATTGCTTTTCCCTGCCTCTAGAAAAAATTTCAGGAGTTTAGGAAGGGAGAATTCAAATTATCAACCTGAATATTGAGCAAGCCAAGCCAATCCCTGGGGAAGTGTGCCCAGTTGGTGGCTGGGAAGCTGTAAAATATTCTGGAGGGGGTGGATCAGTGAGTCGAAAGAAGAGGGCCTCCTGGGACAGGATGCTAAAATACTTACAAGAGGCTGCACCTATGAAATGATCATGTTCCAATATTCTGTGATTAGAGCCTGTAAGTCTGTAAGCTATTTCATGGTCCCAGTTGTAAACCTATAGACTGTTCCAGTCTAACCATATCTGTTCTGCAGGCTATTTCATGCTCCCCAGCCTTGAACCTATAGACTGTGCAGTCTACCTGTTACTTGTACTCCCCCAGTTATTAGAAAATCAAATCCCTATATCCATCCTTTCTAGACAGTCTGGTGATGTCACTGGAGCTTCCTCGTCATTCGTCCTGGACTGAGAAGCAGTCATGTAATGACATGTGAGCGCCACTCGATCCTGAAACGCTGTGCACCCAGCCTGCGTGACGATGCGTGCCCCACTCCTGGGGGTGTGTCAATGACAGGATAGGCTTACAATAATATGGGCATAATGACATAAGTGTCGTTCTGCCAAAAGAGGACCGTCAGCATTGAATGGAGGAGGAAGCTGGTGAAAGCACTGTAGCACGGAAAGGGTAAGTAAAGCTTGGGCTCACTTTTTCTTCAGTAGCGAAACTTGTAAAGACTGGAGTTTTACTTTAATATGGAAGTGTAAAAGCACTAAATCACTATCACTATTTCAGTGCTGGATAATGGGATCATTCCTTTGCCTGGCTTACTTGTAGGTGGGCACTTGGCCCAAAGTACCCAATCAAGGAGATACCAAGCACACAGTCCTTTAGTTGATATATTGCTTATACTGTATATAGGCTATCAGGAATAAATGATGACAATTCTTGTAGGTACTGATATAAGTAAATGCAACAGTTAGTGATTTCACAATTCCAGGCTTGGGCCTGTATACCGGACAACGGCCATCACTGGATGGGTGGTGGTTTGCCTTGCACTGTATGGCTGCTAAGGAGTGCCCCATGTGACTATTCCGGATACTGGGATGTTCCCTCTCTGCAGACGAAGTCCCTGTTCTAACCCTACTCACCAGGAACCTTTCCTTGAACTATTCACTTTCCCTAGCCAGCAGGGTATCTATCTCTGATCTACCACTCGCTACAAGCACCCCTGAATGACGCAGGAGACCCTATATATAAGGTTCCCAGCCAAGATGGCTGCCCAAGGTCCTCAGAAGTTGCAGCATCCAATCAGACAGTTGACTCTTCTGAGACCCTTATGGTGTCCACAAAGGGACAATTCCCCTATGAGACTCCACTCCATCTGAAATAATGGCACAGTGCCACCTACAGAATGGAGGGCAAACCTGCACCTGCCTACATACTAGCCATTAAAATTCTATAGTATTTCTGCCAGTAAGTGAGCAATTTCTGTTGTGGAAATTTGCAGATAAAATTTTAATGGTTCTGCCACTGGATAGCTGTCCCCAGCATTGTGATGGGGCCCAAAGGATGGTTGTATTTCCTAAATTCTTTTAGGGTCACGTGACCTGTTTAGATAGTCATGGCACTCAGAGGAGCCCTACTTTAAAGGACTGATATGGGAAATGGATGCACTGGATAGTTGTTTTAAAGACATGCCTGGCTGTCATCAAAAATCTTAAGAGTGGATTTAGCATGTAACTCGATGCCTTACATTTTCCATATCACTTAAGAAGCCGCTCCACACTAGAGTGAAATCCTTCATTTTTGTTTCATTTTTGCAAAACCTTCATTTAAAAACGACATGTTGACACCTGGCCGCCATGCCGGCGTGAGCTGCGCCATATTATATATCCATCCAGTAAAAAGCGTGCTGCCGAGTGATAATCTGTCATGTGTAGATTAGGCATTTAATGCATTTTTACACCGTCCCGCAGCTTACACTT
>NC_138779.1:38278940-38311440 GCF_965119305.1 Pelophylax lessonae | reverse complement strand
AATGTCTAAATTGGGCCCAAAGTGTCAATATTTTGTGTAGCCACCATTATTTTCCAGCACTGCCTTAACCCTCTTGGGCATGGAGTTCACCAGAGCTTCACAGGCTTCCACTGGAGTCCTCTTCCACTCCTCCATGACGACATCACAGGGCTGGTGGACAGTGGCTGACTGGCAACTTTGGCCCAGGGGGCAAGTACAAACCAGGAGCCCATGGTGCAGTTAATCAGCCCCCCTCCCATTCCCCCTCTTCCCATCCTCCTCCTGACCCCCCATTCCAGGCTGAAGCCCTGCTCCAGGTACTCTCTACTCACCGCCAGCTGAATCCGGGTTCCCAACCTGGGCAGTTGGGGGGAGCCGGGACAGCTCGGTTGGGGCTAGCCAGGGGATTAGAGTCTTCAGTGGGGCATGGAACCGGCCTCTGCTCAGACACAGTTTACACCATCCATGCTGGGGAGGGAGGACTGCGCTATGTCTTTGTCTTCAATCCTCACTCAGTAGGTCAGTGGCGGGGACTTTTTACTTCTCTTCACCAGGAATCCTTTAGGCATGTCTGTGGCAGAAGCAGTGCAGCCTTTTTACAGGACATTAGAGTGGCCCAGGGGGCAATTGCCCCCCTTCCCCCTGGCCCAGTCCTCCCCTGCTGGTGGATGTTAGAGACCTTTCGCTCCTCCACCTTCCGTTTGAGGATGCCCCACAGATGCTCAATAGGGTTTAGGTCTGGAGACATGATTGGCCAGTCCATCACCTTTACCCTCAGCTTCTTTAGCAAGGCAGTGGTCATCTTGGAGGTGTGTTTGGGGTCGTTATCATGTTGGAATACTGCCCTGCGGCTCAGTCCCTGAAGGGAGGGGATCATGCGCTGCTTCAGTATGTCACAGTACATGTTGGCATTCATGGTTCCCTCAATGAACTGTAGCTCCCCAGTGCCGGCAGCACTCATGCAGCCTCAGACCATGACACTCCCACCACCATACTTGACTGTAGGCAAGACACACTTGTCTTTGTACTTCTCACCTGGTTGCCGCCACACACGCCTGACACCATCTGAACCAAATAAGTTTACATTGGTCTCATCAGACCACAGGACATGGTTTCAGTAATCCATGTCCTTAGTCTGCTTGTCTTCAGTGAACTGTTTTTGGGCTTCCTTGTGCATCATCTTTAAAAGAGACTTCCTTCTGGGACGACAGCCATGCAGACCAATTTGATGCAGTGTGTGGGGTATGGTCTGAGCACTGACAGGCTGACCTTCCCACCCCTTCAACCTCTGCAGCAATGCTGGCAGCACTCATAAATCTATTTCCCAAAGACAATATCTGGATATGACACTGAGCACGTGCAGTCAACCATTTTGGTCAACCATGGCGAGGCTTGTTCTGTGTGGAACCTGTCCTGTTAAACCGCTTTATGGTTTTGACCACCGTGCTGCAGCTCAGTTTCAGGGTCTTTGCAATCTTCTTATAGCCTAAGCCATCTTTATATAGGTCCACAATTCTTTATTTCAGATCCCCAGAGAGTTCTTTGCCATGAGGTGCCATGTTGAACTTCCAGTGACCAGTATGAGAGAGTGAGAGCGATAACACCAAATTTAACACACCTGATCGCCATTCACACCACAGACCTTGTAACACTAAAGACTCACATGACACCGGGAAGGGAAAATGGCTAATTGGTCCCAATTTGGACATGTTCACTTAGGGGTGTACTCACTTTTGTTGCCAGCAGTTTAGACATGAATGGCTGTGTGTTGAGTTATTTTGAGGGGACAGCAAATTTTCATACAAGCTGTACACTCACTACTTTACATTGTAGCAAAGTGTCATTTCTTCAGTGTTGTCACATGAAAAGATGTAATAAAATATTTACAAAAATGTGAGGGGTGTACTCACTTTTGTGAGATACTCTATATTTCACACAGCCTGCATGCACCCCTTTGATACATGTTCATTGGTAATTAGACCAGGCAGAATCTGTAACAACAAAGTTCTTTACCTAACATGTTTAGGTATAAATAAGATTACTGCCTGATTGCTCACATGCATCCATTACTAATACAGAGTGCCTTGTTGTGCTCCTGCCCATTGAGGTAGTCATACCTTTGGTTGTAGAGGAAGTCTTTAAAGGGTGCAAAAATTATGTTGTACATGATGTAACACTATGTTTTTTTGTTGTCAGCTACTGTATGTTATACCGAAAACAAGAAAGTGGATCCTGAAGAAGAGTCGATCTACCTGTCGTTTTCCAGAAATTACGTTTTATATATGTACCCCTTTCATTGGATGGTAGCTGAAAAACCATGGCTTTTTAGCGTGTTGATTTTAATGTAGGAATAAAATTGTATTTTTACATTTTTCTTTTCTATTGGTATTGCTTTGGCACAGATCAATCCCCATACCCCGCTGTTCCATTTGTGGTGCAGTGGAATTTAACTACTTGGCATTCTGAAGTGTTTAGAACCCTAAAGTCCTTAGATCAGTTGCACAAGACCATGTCTTGGAACCCTGAATGGGTTCCGGCCAAGGGGTAATATAGTAGCAGAGTAATCATATATCCATCACAGTTCCTGCTCTCTTCCCATACATGGAGCTACCTTTCTCTCACCCAAAGGCAATTCCCTCTTTTAACTGTTTGCTTCAACAGAGGGCAGGACCAACCAAAAGCCCGGGAAAACCTGACCAACAGAGTTAACCCTTAACTCTCGGGAGGTACCAGCTCAGCAGGGCAACATACCCAAACAGTAGAACAGTCAAAACATAATAGCAAAATAGAAAACTCAACACCCCTTTTTTTTGGAAACATCTACTTACACACTTCTTGTCTACATGCACTTGTTCCAGTGTTAGCTGCACATCATTGTTCTGGATCGTCTTCTTAATAGTGACAATGGTGGATCATACCATCAGGGGCGTATGTAACAATGCAAGACCTTCAGGGGAGGACTGGGCCAGGGGGCAGGGGGGCAATTGCCCCCCAGGCCACTGTGATGCCCCATAAAAAGGCTGCACCGCTTCTGCCACAGACATCCCTAAAAGATTCCTGGTGAGAAGTAAAAAGTCCCCACCGCTGACCTACTGAGTGCGGGATAAAGACAAGGACAGAGCGCAGGCCTCCCCCCCAGCATGGATGGTGTAAACTGTGTCTGAGCAGAGGCCAGTTCTATGCCCCACTGGAGACTCTCCTCCCCTGGCAACCCCTTGACCAAGCTGACCCCAACCCCCCCTGGTAGCCAGGTCGGGAACCCATATTTGGCCAGTGAGTAGAGAGTACCTAGAGTGCAGCTTCAGCCTGGAATGGGGGTCAGAAGGAGGCCAGGAAGAGGGAGAGTGGGAGGAGGGCCGAGTTACTGCACCATGGGCCTCTAGTTTGTATTTGCCCCCTGGGCCGAAAGTTGCCAGTCAGCCCCTGAAGACCATCATTGGAAGACAGCTGTCAACCCATACCAATAAGTACCAGAAAGAGGAACTTTATGGCAGGATCGGCAGGTGTTATTTTAATAGCTGCATTTTGAAAAGGCTTGAAAACATCTTTTAAAATTATATAAACTTAAACCTTTTTTGAGATTTTACTTATTGGGTTTAGATCTACTTTGAGGCCTTCAATACTATATTCACATTTAGGTTTAGAAAAAATAGCTATGTGGTCCTGGATTAAATCTAAACCATAAAAAAACCATACACCTAGCATAGACATAATCCCAGTTTTGGAATTTTCATATCATGTTTCATCATACAGTTTGTGTGCTTAATTTACTTTTACCATATTTTTATCTACAACATGGTAACTTTCTCTTATAAACCACATTGGTGGAGGAGGGTGATTAGTTAAATTACTTCTTCTTGCCACCCAGTTATATATTGGTCATAAGAAGACCACCCACGTCTTCCAGCCACAAACCCAACAGAAATAACATGGCTTGAGTTCTCACAGAGACACCAACAGCTGAGTAGTAATGGCTGCACCCATAGGACCACCAAGGAGCACAGAATTGTGGGAGATTGCATGTAAACTGCATGATGTGGAATAGAGAGGTATCAGTCCACCAATTAAATGTCATCTCATTTTACGCATTTCTAATTTTATACATATTTTTAAATGACTGATTTTTTAAAATATTTAAAGCATTTTCTTGGGTAGGACATTTATTGTTAATTACATTTTAAAATGTGTTTTTTTAATCTGTGTTCTACATAACATTTAGTTTAATCCCTATACTATTACAAGAAGTCTCCATCTTCTTTGGTTGATGCTCAAGGACGGGCAGGAAATCTTTGAGACTCTCGAAAATATTATGTAATTCATGTTTTTCGCATCCAGTTTGCTTGTATTTTTATGACTCCTTGGCTGGTAGGTCAGCCATCAAGCCCATGAGCCAAAGGCATTTAATTTAGCATGACTCATTGACTACTCAGGATGAAATAGATAGCTCAGTTTACTTTAAAATATAATTAGGTCGATGTTCCATAGAAGGACAGAGATATATTTTTTTTTCTCCTACCAAAAGAAAACTGCTAATGCAAAGCAATAACGTAAAACCACAAGAGTATGAGCAAGATGGGGACGAGGAGGTCATTAACAGTGACAGCGTAACTTGTGGTTTTGGAGATTGCAGTGCTGTTTAATTTGAGAATGTTTATAGAGAACCTGATGATTGCGGATACACGGCTGTCTCATCAAGGAAAACTTTACCCGTTCTTACTTTTTAGGAAAAGTATTGGAATCATTTAAAGGGTCAGTCCACCATGAACCAAAGATTTGGGTAAATATTGATAGGTTTAAAAACTTTTTTTTTTTATTTCTCATAATAATCCACAAATTGGTCTAGTTCATTCTAAAAATCAGTAAGGACACTGTGGACTTAAGCCCCGTACACACGCGTCGAAAATTGGCAGGGAATTTTCGTCCAACGTCCGATCTGACGATTTTCGGCTTGTTAGTATGATGCTTTCCGACAACCGACTCCGACTTTTCGGGCGAAAACAATCTGGTGTGCAGACTATAAAATTTTTGTTGGCCGTCAACACAACGGCCGATTCTCCGTCAGTCAGTACAGATTTCGACAGGGAAAAAGAAGTAGAATTTTGTTGGGCGAGAAAATTCGTGTGCAGTCTAGGCACATTCCAACCAACAAAACACCACTCGGGACAAAAGATCGATTCGGCCGATAATCGTTGCGTGTGTACGGGGCTTAAAAATAGCCATTGGTTTTTCCTCTTTAGGGATTTTTCCCCTTATGGAGATGTATTGTGTCCCATTCTTTCCTCTTTTTCACCCCATAATTTCTGTTTTTGGTTCTGCCAATTTTATGATTACATTTGTTCTATTTGGTGGTCTCCAGTATCACCTACATAGTTGATATGTTCAGGTGATTTATAAGAAATCATTTTCTAATAAATATTTCAATTTTATATATTTTCTTTTGTTTTCATTGATTGCCTTAAAAATCCCAATTAAGAGGAAAAAACAATGGCTATTCTTAATTACTTACGGGATGATGGCAACCTTTTGTCACCCATGATCTGAGATAACACTTGTAAGGACACTGTGGACTTGCTGACACCAAATGTGTTGTGGTCTTTTTTGCTTTACATAGTTAGTCAGTTTGAAAAAAGACACAAGTCCATCTGGCTCAACCAATAAAAAACAAAAACCAGTAAAGAAAACCCAACCATACAATCCCATATACATAATCCTATGCCCGCAGTTGATCCAGAGAAAGGCGAAAACCCCAGCAAAGCATGATCCAATTTGCTACAGCAGGAGAAAATAATTCCTTCCTGATCCCCTGAGAGGCAATTGGATATTCCCCGGATAAACTTTACCTATAAATTAGTATCCATTTATATTATGTACACCTGGGAAATAATCCAGGCCATTTTAAACCACTTTAAAACCGAAAAGAATTTGCCCCCTTAATGGCCAGGCCACTTTTTTCAACTTGACAATTGCGCGGTCATGCAATGCTGTACCCAAACAAAATTTGCGTCCTTTTTTCCCCCCCACAAATAGAGCTTTTTTTGGTGGTATTTGATCACCCGTGCAATTTTTATTTATTGCGCTATAAAACAAAAAATGAGCAATAATTCTGAATAAAAAAACAATCTTTTTCACATTCTGCTATATGACATTCCCAAAAAAAAAAAAAAAATGTAAAAATCAAAATGTATTAACATTTTAGGCCAATTTGTTTTCTGCTACATATTTTTGGTAAAAAAAAATTAGCAATAAGCATATCGGGCAGGACAGTGGTATAGTGGTTAATACTTTCACCTAGCAGCAAAAAGGTCGCTGGTTCAAATCCCAACCACGACAAGTAGAGCCAACACGTTTCGGGGGAATTGTCTCCCCCTTCTTCAGGGCTAGTATATAGTGAAAAAGATACATAGCAAAAACCCATAGCTAGGCCAAAGAATACATACAAAGTGCAAAAAGAAAAAACATCTATGTCGTTAAAAATAATTTCAAGATAAATTAAAATCCCCTGTTAGTCTTCAAAGGATCTCAGGATCAGGCCCGCTAGAGTGCCCCCATTGCAAGAGGCTTGCTATGATGGGCACTAGGCAGGGGGGAGGACCCAAGAGTGCTGGCAGGAGACTCAAGAAGAAGAGGATCAGGGCTACTCTGTGCAAAACCATCACAGAGCAGGTAAGGATTACATGTTTGCTGTTTAAAAAAAAAAATACAACTACTTTAAGTACTATTAGCCGGTGCATGATGACTGAGCTGCGCTGGAAAAGGTACGGCCTTTTCTTGTGCATCATCTTTAGAAGATAGGCTGACCCCCCACCCCTTCAACCTCTGCAGCAATGCTGGCAGCACTCATACGTCTATTTCCCAAAGACAACCTCTGGATATGATGCTGAGCACGTGCACTCAACTTCTTTGGTGGACCATGGCAAGGCCAGTTCTGAGTGGAACCTGTCCTGTTAAACCGCTGTATGGTCTTGGCCACCGTGCTGCAGCTCAGTTACAGGGTCTTGGCAATCTTCTTATAGCCTAGGCCACCTTTATGTAGAGCAACAATTCTTTTTTTTTCAGATCCTCAGAGAGTTCTTTCCCATGAGGTGCCATGTTGAACTTCCAGTGACCAGTACGAGAGAGTGAGAGCGATAACACCAAATTTAACAAACCTGCTCCCCATTCACACCTGAGGCCTTGTAACACTAATGAGTCACATGACACCGGGGAGGGAAAATAGCTAATTGGGCCAAATTTGGACATTTCACTTAGGGGTGTACTCACTTTTGTTGCCAGTGGTTTAGACATTAATGGCTGTGTGTTGAGTTATTTTGAGGGGACAGCAAATTTACACTGTTATACAAGTTGTACACTCACTACTTTACATTGTAGCAAAGTGTCATTTCTTCAGTGTTGTCACATGAAAAGATAGAATAAAATATTTACAAAAATGAAAGGGGTGAACTCACTTTTGTGAGGTACTGTATATACATATATATACGTGATCCTACACTTCTGGGTAGGGGGCACGCATGCGCACCACCAGCGGATTGCTTTTACTGTGATTACACACACAGGACGTTGATCAGCGGGTACTGGGAAATCGATGTCCTCCGGCACCCGCCGATCATCAGGCAGAGAGACAGAACTGCAATCTGCCTATGTAAATAAGACAAAGTACTGTTCTGACAGGAGGGAAGGGATGGAGTTTGTGTCCCTGCAAAGCAGAAGATAAATTTAATCTCTTCCCATAGTAAAAGCACCTCCCACAGTACGGTATACTGGCTAGGCACACAGTTAACCCTTTTGATCCTGATGTTTAACCCCTTCCCAGCCACTGTCGTTAGTACAGTGACAGTGCATATTTTTAGCATTGATCACTGTATTAGTGTCACTGGTCTTCAAAAAGTGTCAAAAAGTGTCGGTTAGTGTCAGATTGTTCTCCACAATATCGCAGTCCCACTATAAGTCGCTGATCGCCGCCATTACTAGTAAAAATAAAAACATTTTACATTTTCTCTCAATAAAGCACTCCTTGTTGTTAAAAAAAATAAAAATAAAAACATTTATCCCATAGTTTGTAGACACTATAACTTTTGCATAATCGATTTTGTGGCCATCCGCTTGCTTTTCGTCACCTGAAAAGGAAATGGATAGTTACGATTTTACCTTGTTATTGTAGCAAAATATACTCACCTTTCTTCCACTTACTCCCTCTGCGGCCGCTTTGCAATGATTCCTGGGAGCTGAACATCATCGCTCCCAGCAATCAATGCGCCGGCACCGGCCCGGCTCGTCACTTCTGGTGCGGCGCCGCACCGGAAGTGGCGATCGGGGCCGGTGCAGGCGCATTCTTGGAGAAGAGGACGCTGAAGAGGACGCAGAAGAGGATCGCACTGGCTTCAGCTGCCCACATCCGAGATGGCAACGCTGGAGAAGAAATTTTAAAGGTAAGTATTTCTTCTTGCAGGTAAGTGCGACCTGGGACAGTACAGAGGCTATCCATTGTGGAATGTACTAGCCCTGACATTTTTTTCATGGCCGGAACTCCACTTTAATGAGTTTTTTTTTTACCAAAAACATGTAGCAGAATACATATTGGCCTAAATTTATGAAGAAACTAGATTTTTTTTTTTTACATTTTTTTACTGGATATGTTTTATAGCAGAAAGTAATATATATATATATATTTTTTTTCAAAATTGTCAGTCTTGTTTTGTTTTTAGCCCAAAAAAAAAAAAACAGCAGTGGTAATCAAATACCACCAAAAGAAAGATCTATTTGTGAGGAAAAAGGACATACATTTTAGTTGGGTACATCATTGCACAACTGCGCAATTTTCAGTTTATATAACGCAGTGCCGTATCGCAAAAAATGTCCTGGTCATGGAAAGGGGTAAATCTTTTTGGAGGTCAAGTGGTTAAAAAGACTGAAAATTAATTTTGAAATGACATTTATTGTTAAAGATTATATTCGATTTTAGTGATCGGGTTTGGATTTATTTTTTTCTCTCTTGTAGTTCCACTATGCGTCACCTAATTTCCTAATTTGCCAATTCTTGCGCCAGCCCTCCATGCCTGTATGCGGTATACCCCACCAGCACAAAGCATTGGATTGTGGGAGCGCAGTGCTCCCCTGTACCCAGGAGCTCCAGGATTTTATTTATCAGCACTATTAGGGAATCATTTTTGGTTGATTTTATGATCGTTCTCCCTTAGTGATGAATTCTGATTGGTTGCCATGTAGTACCAGACACCACTGCTGTTTGTACTAAGTTAATAAATAAGCCCAGATAACTTAAGTCAAACTGTGGATGATTTATAAACACTGAAAAGAATTAGGCCATTTTTCAACTTTTGGCTCTCAACGAACTCTCGCAATGACGCACCCAGTGAAATGAATTAGTGTGCGTCCATGGAGTCAGGGAGCTCTATGCTTCTCTATTCAGACTTGTTTTTTTTTTTTCC
Organism: Pelophylax lessonae; assembly: GCF_965119305.1. Lineage (NCBI taxonomy): Eukaryota > Metazoa > Chordata > Amphibia > Anura > Ranidae > Pelophylax > Pelophylax lessonae. The sequence continues at coordinate 38,302,018 of NC_138779.1, read as the reverse complement.
TTTCTACGGTAACCAATCAGATTTGCCTTTCCTTTTTTGTTTATCTTTTTTTACTCAGGAGAGAAAATGAAAGAGTACTTTTGGTTGGTTGCTTTCATACGGTGCAGTAATCATTTTTGCAAACTGTTTCAAAACTTTTATCTGTACAAAGTCTATTTTCTTTAACCAGTTTTGGACCGGAAAGGATTTGCCCCCTTAATGACCAGGCCATTTTTTTGCGTTTCGGCACTGCGTTACTTTAACGGAAAATTGCGCGGTCGTGCGACGTTGTACCAAAATAAAATTTAAAAATAAAAATTAAAAAAACGCACAGGTAATCAAATACCACCAAAATAAAATTTATTTTGGTGGTATTTGATTACCTGTGCGTTTTTTTTTTTTTTTGCGCTATAAACAAAAATAAAATAAAAATAAATAAATAAAAAATAACCACGTGTATTACCTTCAGTTGCAGGGAGGCTACAGCGCAGCCCCATTCACTTAAAGTATTAGTAAACTCTCTATTTTTATTTTTACCTATAGGTAAGCTTATACGTTACGGTAAAATGTATATCACCTAAATATGCACCATTTAGGAGATATTCTAGAAAGCAGTAGCCAGTGATGTCACCGGCGCATGCGCTCTAAAGGAACAGCATACCCCTGCCGTTCCTTCAGAGCTGTGCGCTGTGGCCGAGACACCTGACTGTGATGTCATCGCAGCACGGCCGGTCAGATGGCCGCAAACCCAGAAGGAACACCAGGTGAAGATAGAAGCCTCTGCAGCGGTGACAGTGCGCCCCTGGAGGGCTTCATCTTAAGGCAAGTCTTTTATATGATACCGCCAGGGGCAGACTGGCAACTTTCAGGCCAGGGGGCAATTACAAACCATAGGCCCATGGTGCAGCAACACGGCCCCATCCCACTTTCCCTTACCCCCATTCCCACTCTCTCAATCCTCCTCCTGACCCTCATTCCAAGCTGAAGCCCTGGTCCAAGTACTCTCTTCTTACTGGCTGAATCCGGGTTCCCGACCTGGCCAGCAGGAGGAGGTTGGGGCTAGCTGGGACAGCTCGGTTGGGGGTGGCCGGGGCAGAAGAGTTTCCAGTGATGCATGGAACCAGCCTCTGCTCAGACACAGTTTACACCAGTGGTCCTCAACTCTGGTCCTCAGGGCCCACTAACAGGCCATATTTTAAGTATTACCTTGGGGAGATGCAGACTAGAGTACTGCAATCACTGAGCAGCAAATGATATCACCTGGGATGTATTTCAGTTATCTTGCAAATCTGGCCTGTTAGTGGGCCCTGTAGGCCAGGGTTGAGGACCACTGGTTTACACCATCTATGCTGGAGGGGGGAGGCTTGTGTTCTGTGCTTGTCTTCAACCCGCACTCAGTAGGTCAGCGGCAGAGATTATTTACTTCTTTTCACCAGGAATCCTTTAGGCATGTCTGTGGCAGAGGCGGTGCAGCCTTTTTAGGGGGCATCAGAGCGGCCCAAGGGGCAATTGCCCCCCTGGACCAGTCCTCCCCTGGATACCGCCTTGGTCGTGTTTACGGAACTCAACTCCTTGTATAATTTTTGCTGCACTGCACCCCAGCAATGTGTATTAACATGGCTGGTGGCCATATTAACTTGGGGCTGGAAAGTCGGGGGTAATAAAACCACGACTCAACCACCAATTTTTTTTTTTTTTTGTTTTTTTGCTATGCCCTGGCTGCCAATCTCTCTTTTTCCATTCTCTCTTTCTTTCTCTCTCTATTTTTCCTTTTTCTTGTCTCTCTTGTCAGGTTATCGCCCTACCTCTCTCCCCCCCCCTCTTTCCCCTAACTTTATTTACAGTGATAACACTAACAAACAGAATTACTTAAATTACAATCATATGGTTTGACATCCTCTCAATTTATGTTATTTAAATTATTGTTTTGTCTGTTTTGCTTTCAAAAGACCTTGAATTTAGCATTAAACTTCAAATTATCATGTTAAATTTAACACAACACTGAATGTCGCCGTATATCACTCAGAAAATGATGTATACATTGGTGTCAGTAAGTCAGTTGTGATTGCTTGTTTTGGGTGGTGTCAGTAAACAGGAAATACTTTGGAGGAACACATAAGTATAATGCATATAAGCTCATATAATCTCCGGGGTATTTTGTGTGTTTGGATCTCTTAATTACAAGAACACGCCTTGATAAACATTCAGCGGACACAATTTTGCAGTTACTCCATTATAAATCTAATATAGCGTGTATGATGTCGTTCAAGCAAATCTCCAAAATTGAAAATTTTTTTCATGAAAACTTAAATCCATGTAAGCATGACCATCACCATTTATTATATTTATTTATTCATTCATTCCAAAAAAACTAAAGATGATTTCTCATTAACTTTATGAATCTGTGTAAATCATTTCCTGACATGTCACAGGTGGCAGTATTATATCGCTACCACCAAAGGCTGTAATTTAATTGGTTCTTTCCTAAACTATTGCAGAGGCAGCCAGGCACACAGCAGCAATCCATTCACTCCAGCTCATTAAACAGTCTAGGGCATGTGTCAAACACAAGGCCCGTGGCCTAAATCTGGCCCTTTGTGCCATTTCATATGGCCCTCGCACCTCTCCTGTAGCTGCATGTACCCCTTCATTTCTGCCCCCCACCTTGTCTCAGCAGTAATCAGCAGAGAGGACTAAATCCGGCCCTTTGTGCCATTTCATGAGGCCCTTGCACTTCTCCTGTAGCTGCATCTACCCCCTCATTTCTGCACCCACCTTGTCTCAGCAGTCATCAGCAGAGAGGACTACATCCGGCCCTTCGTGCCATTTCATGTTGCCCTCGCACTTCTCCTGTAGCTGCATCTACCCCCTCATTTCTGCACCCACCTTGTCTCAGCAGTCATCAGCAGAGAGGACAGAACTCCACCACCAGATCCTGCACTGCAGCCTGCAGCAGTGGAGAGGTTCATCTCTGACAACCCCCCGTCCCCGTCCCAACTCAGCAGTTAGCAGCAGAAAGGAGGACAGAGCTCCTCCTACAGATCCTGCACCTACCTGTGCAGCCATAGCACCCCTTCATCTCAGCCTCCCTTGGTCTCAGTATTCAGCAGACTCCAGAAGCCCACATCTGGTCCTCCTCCAGACCCTTCACTTTCTGCTTCCCAGATACACCCCCAGCTTCTTCCCAGAAGCAGCACAAGGTAAGGGGGTTGCAATGTAATATAAAGGAGGGTGGGGTACTCTTAATGTGGTTATAAAACTTTAATGCATAGAATGCAATAAGGTGAAAAACCTTCTGTACCGCAGTTCCCCTCAGCCCCCCCCTTTTCTTACCTGATCCGGATCCAATCCAGTGATGTGCACTAGCACAGCGGCTCCAGCCTTTATCTCTCTCCTCATTAGACAGATCGATAGTAGCAGGAGCCATTGGCTCCCACTGCTGTCAATCAAAAGCTGTGACATGGGAGCGGGGGGCGGAGCCGAGTCCCATTGTATGGAAGCAGCAGAGTCCCATTCAATGGAAGCAGCAGCGGGACTTGGGAGCGAGCCCGCACAGGTACCCCCATGGAAAGCAGCTTTCCTCTTCTTCTAGGGTTCCATGCTCCAGGCCCCTCCTCTCCATTGGGTTCCTCCAGAAGAAGAGGATCGGGGCTGCTCTGTACAAAGCCATTGCACAGAGCAGGTGTGTACAGACATGTTTGTTATTTAAAAAAAAATGAAAAAACAAACTTTTACAAACACTTCAACTTTTAGGCTCGGTTCACACTAGGGCGACCTGTGAGGCGACCTGGTCGCCTCACAGGTCGCCGCAGGTCACCTCCCATAGGGAAGCTGCGGACCCGTTCTAATAGGAGCGACGCAAGTCCCTCCGACCTAGAAAAAGGGTCCGGAGCTTCTTTGGGGCGACCAGGAGGCGACCGCCATAGACTTCAATGTTATGAAGTCCATGGCGGCCGCTCCGAGGTCGCGGCGCGCTGCTCGCACCGCGATCTCGGAGGTCGCCCCGGGAAGTAGCGTCGCGGTAATGTGAACCGGCGCTTAATGGTGGGGGGCTCTTCACATCTGATGTAAGGTGGGGGGGGGGGGGGGTTGAGATGCAGTGTGAACATCTAGTCTTACAGATACAACGGCCCTTTGATGCCAACCATAATGCTGGGTAGTGGGGTCTCTGAACAGTCCTTATATCAGGAGCAAAAGGGGAGGATCAGAATTGAGGCCCTGGCACTTTTACTCAGTATCTACCAGGCACTCTTCAGTGAGGGACAGGTTAATAATTACAATACCACAGGACACCTATGCGCTCTTCAGCTTCCACCGTGCTCTCTTCATTGAGTCCTCCAGACCAGATCCTTAGCTCCAGAAGGATTTAGAATTAAGCCCACCAGCTATGCCACAGATGGGAAAAGGGGAGAAGAAGTTTGGGACTTTATATGAGACTCATGACCAACTCCGTCCCTAATGCATGCCACAGATGGGACCTGGACACCAAGTTCGGCTCTGTGACACACTTCCTTGCTGCCCATACACCGCTGACATTAGCATTCAGATCTGTCAGACCCGTGACGTCATCTCCAGGCATCGTGTGCGGCTTTATGTACACTGGCGGTCTGTTTACCTGGATATCCTGGATGGCCGCGTCTGGCACCGATAGGACCCCACTCTGGCAAAGGATCCATTACCGGAATGTGAGATCTCCTCCCGCATGCATGTGGCTTCAGCACCTCCATTTCTCACACAGCTGAGCGGTTTCCTAAGGAACCTGTTGGAGTGTCCTGTAACTCACGGCCATCTCCCCCAGGTACTTTACACTGTTGACTAAGCGTCCACCAATCGTGGCATGTCCAATACACTGTTACAATTTTACCTTTTGAAAAATAGCGTTTTAATTCTGCTTTGGTGCAGAGCTTTATTCCCATTTCCCGAGGCTGGGGACTCCTCCAGCAGGACTAGACCAGAGTTGCTTCAGGCCTCAGACTGTTTATGTCCATCTCCAGCCACCTACTGGGTACACCTTCCCAAGGAATTGGCTGAAGCACCATAAATATTCAGGCTGCTCATTTGACTTTCCAGCCAACCATGTTCTAGAAAACTCTAGAAGGCAGAGAGAGCAATCAAACCTGCAGCCTGTGAACTCTAGAACAGTCCAAATCAATCAATAGCTGCTCCACTGATTACAGAGGATCCACAAATAACTAAATTTCCCTAATATCCTAGCAACCTATCTACAGTATTATTTTTCAAAAAAGTTGTACCTTTAATCATTAAAATGCATTAGGTAGGTGCCTAGGCTGTGAGGTACATACTGTACCCAAAATGTGCAGACATGGACTTAACTTTCTCCTCTCTCTCTAACCTGGCAATCTCTTATAACGTGGCAGTCTCATACAATATTGCAGATAATTTACAACATGAGAGGTCTATTTTTCTAACACAACTGGAAGAACGAAGAAAGGAGTGCCAACACACAAAAATGTAAGTCCAAATTAAAAATGTATTTACTTTAGATCAGCCTTTCTCAACATTTTTTCCCAGAGGAACCCCTGAAATAATTGTAAGGTCTTGGGGAAGACCTGCTAAAACGAATTCATTGTTAGTCATCAAGTAAAATGTCCTTTACATTGGTGGTCAATGCAAGAATGTGCCTCTCTTACCCTGGTGGTCAGAATGACACCCTTCCAGACAGCTAAAAAGTTAATTGGTGTTATGTTGCTGGCTCTGGAACAGTACAGAGACTATCAGATGGAGGGTCAAGCAGCCACAATTCATGGAACCCCTAGCGACCTCTGGAGGAACCCTTCCACCGTTACACAGAGCCCTGGTTGAGAATGTCTGCTTCAGACAGTCCAACACATTTCAGAGGACAAGACCCCTTCATCAGGCCTGGGATCAATAGAGAAAATAATATAACAATAAGCAAATACTACTGTTGGCACTCTTTCATGCTCTTCCATTTAAATTCCAAAGTGCTCTAATAAATGTAATCTATGTTTATTTTAAACATTCCATGACACAAGGAACTCCACATAAATCTGTGGAATTACAGTAAAGATCACCTTAGGATCCAGCACCATTGATCATCTCTTAAGCCGGCCATAGACGGTTCGAATCACGGCCGGTTCAGCAGGACTCACTCATGGCTGCAAGAAAGGAAATTGCTTCACCTATGGCCAGCCTTTGGCTTCTCTTTTGTATTATGGCAGTCTCCTATAACATTAATTAAGCACTAATTCATTTATTTAGAGCTTTTCTACTTAAGAACATAAAGCACTTTATCTGTTTTAGGAGTAGATGGTGGACACACTCTGTGGAATATTGTACTAGGACAACTTAAAGTGTTCGTACACTTAAAAAAAAAATGTAATACATCTGTCTTTTTTTAGGATTTTATATGTGATTTTTATATAAATAGGTTATTTGTGCTTGTACTCTTTCTATTGTACCTGGTTAATCCTGCCAGATCCGCACTACCTGGAAAAAAAACTGACCACACTGGCACGGAAGCTGATTTTTGTTAGCGGTATCAGTTTGCATCTCACCTCATCCCGTTTTTAGATACAGGCATGCTGTATCAGAAGGCAAGTATAAGGCAACTATAATAAGGCAAGTCAGCAGAGGCAGTGTGATGCTTTGGGGCCTGGGCAATGTTCTACTGGGAAACCTTGGGTCCTGTGATGCATGTGGATGTTACTTTGGTGTCCATGCTTCAATGGGTCAGGACTGATTTAACAAAAGGGGGCTATACTCAATATTAGGTGGGTGGTCATAATATTATGGCTGATTGGTGTATATTGGCTTTACAACCACTTTAAGACAGGAGCCATTTAAACTATCAGCATGTTTTTGGAGTGCTGGAGGAAAGTGGCGTACCCAATGGAAATGCACCAATGCACAGGGAGAACATGCACACTCCATGCAGTTTGTCTATGGCCTTATGTTAGACCAAATACAGCGCTTGCTCAAAAAACCGTGAATACCTATATATTAACTATATCTTGTTTCAATGGTATGTGTACCAGTGTGGAAATTTTTAAATTAATACAACATGTGAACAAAATAATACAGTGGGTATGTGCAAATTGTTGGTGACTAAAATTGTATAAATTGTATAAATATAAAACAAATATATAATCAAGTAGGTGGAATAAACTTCAATAACATGTCAGTGAATGATCAAAAGATTAAATATATATATATATATATAGAAAATTATAGGAGTGACTTCAGTGCTCAAGGTATGGTGAATGTCCTTGATGATAAAATATGTGAATCTTCAATTCAAAAGGTGCACATGCTTGCTGTGACATCAATTTCTTTGAAAAATAGGCTGGGTCACTTACCAGATGAAGTGGGTTCTATATACCATATGGCATTAGAACCATTCACGCTTGAAAAAGCCCCCTGGGCTTAATAGGTATCCCCTTTAAATGGCTCCACAATTGAAGATATTTCCGCTGGATTCCGGGGTATCGATGGCGGTATATGGGGAAAAAAAAGGCTCCAAATAGTGTAATTTAATTCAAATGAATCCTTTATTGCCCAAAAATCAGTTAAAGTATTTTAAAAAGGGGTATCACATCCCTAGTGGTCTAGCGGTGCGGGCTGCTCCATGCAGTTAGTGACCTGACCAGGACACAAAGCAAGGACCCTAGTGCTACAGGGCAAAATGCTCATCATTATGTTTCCGTGCTGCCCTAAAACCTGTAGTAAAAGCAATTTTTCTGTATGGTTGTATGTAAAAACTTTGCAGGTTCGGTGAGGCTGTAGTTTCAAGCAGGGGAGGACTGGGCCAGGGGGCAGGGGGGCATTTGCCCCCTGGGCCACTCTGATGTCTTGTAAAAAGGCTGCACAGACATGCCTAAAGGATTCCTGGTAAAGAGAAGTAAAAAGTCCCCAACACTGACCTACTGAGTGTGGGTTGAAGACAAGGATAGAGCGCAGACCTCCCCCCCAGCATGGATCATTTAAACTGTCTGAGCAGAGGCCGGTTACATGCCCCACTGGAGATTCTCCTTCCCTGGCCAGCCCCAACTGAGCTGTCCCAACTCCCCCCAACCACCCCCTGCTTGCCAGGTTGGGAACCTGGATTCAGCCGGTGAGTAGAGAGTACTTGGAGCAGGGCTTCAGCCTGGAATGGGGGTCAGGAGGAGGACGAGAAGAGGGAGAGTGGAAGGGGGGCTGAGTTGTTGCACCATGGGCCTCTGGTTTGTACTTGCCCCTTGTGCCGAAAGTTGCCAGTCTGCCCCTGGTTTCAAGAAGGTCCACTACACACAAGAGGGTGGTGGAACATGAAGGCAAGTCCAGAACAGGTCTCCAGAATCAAACCCATGCATGTATGCAGTCTGTGCTTATGTTGTGTGGTCTGGCCTTTATCTGGCCAGCATTCAATACACAATGAATGACAATGTTTTCAATCTGTATTGCGCTGTGTAATTGCATTTAAACGCATTCATATTCTGGCTGGACAATCTATCAGAGCTTATATATATATAAAGCTTACAAAACCGCGATACCTAAAGTAAGCACCCAAGCGCTCAGTGAGGACACATATCTACTAGCTGTATAATATACAATGCTGCTACTTAAAAAAGATAATATGAAAGGCGGAATACATATAAATATCATAAAAACATAAAATAATAAAATATTCCAGTAGCGCAAAGATGGTGACAACTCCTCACCATCTAACAATCTGTGACCATGACTGCTAGTGCATAGACAGTCTGAATACAGTCAATATAAGTTCCACCAAGACAGCAGGAATAATAGCAACAGTCCACAATTGTTATTCCTGGGATGTTAAATAGTATGTACAGGTATACTGGATCACCATGACCTCCACCACCGTGCTCGAAGGGGGGAGAAGCAATGCAAACTCACCGACTCCACTGGCTCAGTTACTCTCGTGACTGAGCAGGCAAGCCTGATGCAAAACACATCCACTAAGGGGTCCAAAGTAGGCCAGCGGTAAATGATCAGTCGAGCTCAGCAACTGACTTGTAGTAGTCTCTCCAGTGCCTGGGCCCATAACCTGTTTGTTGAGTATTGAAATGATGCGCTGGAAGCTTCTTGAATGCAGAGAATAATTGTACTTTAATGGAGGATTGCAAAGCATATCTTCACATCGTGGAAACAGGAACTGAAAATATCTTTACATGGAACAGGAAGGGGAAGCATACACACTGCAAGCTCTGGTAGTAGAGTCTTGGTGGAACTTATATTGACTGTATTCAGACTGTTTATGCACTAGCAGTCATGGTCAAAGATTGTTAGATGGTGAGGAGTTGTCACCATCTTTGCGCTACTAAAATATTATATTATTATATGTTTTTATGATATTTATATGTATTCTGCCTTTCATTCAACCTATCAGAGCTATTCAACAAGGCAGAGCAATCTTATAGTATAAGGAGCAGCACACAACAGCAGACATTTACATTTCAGAATTAACAGAAAAATTCTTAACAGTTGTCACAGGTCAGTGCACTCTGAATATCAAAGTTATTAAATAACCCCATTAGTTTGAGGACAGTTGTACCGAAAACCACAAATGATGTTTCTGAGAAGCAATTCTGTTATAATGACATCTCCACTCTTCTACTGCAAAATCTATATTTATATCAGTATATTTTGCTATAATGTGTTTCCTTTGCTCGTTAAACTTGTCCTTTGTTAAACGACTTCAGTAAGACCATAAAATATCAATAAACTTAGAAAAAATATCAGCTTATACCCACTTGGCATTATTTCTCTGTAAATGTAGGTTTGAAAAATCCTTGTATTAAAGATGAACTCCAGGCATGTATAAAATGCAGTTTTAACAAAAGTAATTACTATTTCGGCACAGCCACATTTAGTCCTTTCTACAGTGAACTTTACAATGGAAAAGAGAAGACCAGCATTGGGAGTCTGTAAGCGGTAAAGTTCTTTGGTTTTGTCGGGTTATCTTTGGGTCCAACCCACTGATCCCGTGATATAAAAGAGGGACAGTGGTCTGGAGCAGAAAGCTCCCCCCTCCTTGACCCTGAGCAGAGAGGCCCAGAGCCTGTAAGATAACCAAGAAAAGGGAGAAGACTGAGGAGCAGCACCCGGGAGGGGGGGGGGGGTAGCAGAGGGGTATCGCTTGCCACTGCCGTGATGTTGAAAGGCATCAGAATCCCTGTAGATTCCAGCACTGGTAAATGCCACCAGTGGATCCTATTCTTCGTACATGGACTTTACCTTTGCAGGTATGCTGGGCAGCTGAGTTAGGAATAGGGATGTAGGAAAAATCTTGTTCTTGCATAGTTACATAGTTAGTCAGGTTGAAAAAAGACACAAGTCCATCCGGTTCACACATAAAAAAAAAATAAAACAGTATTGAAAACCCTACCATACAATCCCATATACACAATCCTATACCCGCTGTTGATCCAGAGGAAGGTGAATATAAACCCCAGCAAAGCATGATCCAATTTTCTACAGCAGGGGAAAGAAATTCCTTCCTGATCCCCCGAGAGGCAATCGGATATTCCCTGGATCAACTTTACCTAAAAAAAAAAATTTTAGTACCCATTTATATTATGTACATCTAGGAAAGAATCCAGGCCTTAAAGCAATCTAGTGAGCTAGCCAGAAGCACCTCTTGGGGGAGTCTATTCCACATTTTCACAGATCTTATGGTGAAGAAACCTTTCTGTATTTGGAGACAAAATCTGTTTTCCTCTACACGTAAAGAGTGCCCCCTTGTCCTCTGTGTTGACCTTAAAGTGAACAACTCAACACTCAAGTTCACTATATGGACCCCTTTTGTATTTATACACGTTGATCATATCCCCCCTTAATCTCCTCTTCTCAAGAGAGAGTAAATTCAGTTCCTCTAATCTTTCATCATAGCTGAGCTCCTCCATGCCTCTTATTAGTTTGGTTGCCCTTCTCTGCACTTTCTCCAGTTCCCCAATATCCTTTTTAAGAACTGGTGCCCAAAACTGAACTGCATATTCCAGATGAGGTCTTACTAATGATTTGTACAGGGGCAAAATTACATCTCTCTCTCTGGAGTCCATGCCTCTGTTAATACAAGAAAGGACTTTGCTTGCTTTGGAAACAGCAGCTTGGCATTGCATGCTATTATTAAGCTTATGATCTACCAGAACACCCAGATCCTTCTCTGCTATGGATTCCCCCATGATGGACTTTGAGATGTTCGTTTTGCATTTTTCGAAGTAAAGCTTTGAAACTTTTTTCCTGCCTGGTCTGAAGTTACTCAAGGGTGTAATGCAAGTAGCCGACAAACGTCGTCCATAGTTCAGGTCACTAGACACACTGGGGTATGAAGACATCAGTGTGAAAGTTGAAGCAGTGTGCAGATACAAGTGGTTACCCATGGTAATGGAAGTCTACCAGGCATCTTGTAGTTAAGCGTGTGCCTGGGGCAGGTGCAATAGCCTCTGGCAGGAGGGAGTTGTTGTCGGCACTCTGTCCATGAGTGGTTTGTCTCCCACAGCAATGGGAGCTGACTCATGCCACAGAGGTCCCCAGGTTTGGACGAGTCAAGTAAAGTTTCGAGCATTCATGGAGTCCATGCTGGTGGCACGGTGGGACCCCATACCATTATGGGGGGTGAGGTAGCGGTGATACATTGGATAGGTTAATGTGGACAAGGCTCAGTGTGTCCCTTCTAAATGCAAGTTACAGTGAAGGTGTACATTGTCACGGGGACCCGAGAATTAACTGCAGAACAGTTATGGTGCTTACAGGGTGTACGTTCATCTCTAAAAGCTGAGGCCTGCCTTAACCTTCCTTCACGGCAGCCTTAGCCTGGTCCCAGGGCACTAATGAAATTGGCACAGAACAAAGGTACCCCATGTGTATTGCAATGATTCCATCCCAACATAGCCCAGAAGAACCCACCCCGGGTGTAGTCCTCTCATGTGACTCAGAGGAGTTAATGGGAAAACATGGAGGAAAGGTTCATCTTCAGCCCTACCCTGCCTATAAGCCAATCAAGCTTTGGTGCATCCACATGTAAAAGAAGAGAGCAGAGCCAGCAGATGGGTGAGCTCATCAGTGTGATCCTGCTCCTTCACTGTCCATACACATGCTGAGGGCAGGGAGATGCCTAAGCTGTGCAGCTTAACTGCAGTACAGAAAACTCAGACCAACAAACTTGCTGTGCTGTGTGGCAGGGCTTTGTAAATTGAGACATTATGATCAGAATTACAAATCCTTTGGCAGGTAAAACATCTTCGATATATGCATTTCAGCTGTGCATTTGCCTACTTGCCCGGATTCAGCTTCAGTTCTGATTGGAAATAAATAAAAAAGGGCAGATACAATGGGGGGTGGGAGGGCATGCAAGTCAAGGCTAATTGTGGAGAGCACCAATGGTATCAAGAACGGAAAATAGTGCATGGTGGCAATGGTTTGTAGATACAAGCTGCTCAGCCACCATATTGGAATCAGACATGCTTTTCATGATGATGACATGAATGTGGCTTTCATTAAAGTAGTATTATATTCAGGCAGTGAACTTAGGACTGAAGTGCATCTATAAAGGATGAGGGGATATGGCAATATAGTTGGAGCCTTTTGGATTTAGCCCTGTTGGTGACCCAATTGAGTTGATGACCACTGCTATTGAATATATGTCACTGAAAGGATATTCATGTCTCTATGTTATGTTCTGAGGAATGAGATCTACAACTGGTGCTTGGAGAATGTACAATTCACAATATAGAATATACAGTTAAGGCATGGATCCTGAAGAAGCGAACCCTTTGCGAAACATGTTGATCTTGTACGCCTAAACACTGCAGGACGTATTGTATACGTGAATTCATTGTTTTTTATGGTGTTTTGCACCTTATTGTTTTTATCATTATGGAAAAATTGATTATTTTATCATTTCTTTTGATTTCTTGTTGGCACATATAAAGTCCCATCCATGGTCTGCCGAGTGCTGTGCAAACCTAGTTGATGGATGCAGGATGTGTGTGCTAATGAGGTTAGCTGGTAAACTGCTTCCTGTATCTTACTGGCTCTCACGCCCAAAATCTACATACCAGGAAATCAAGACGTTTTTAACAAAGCAGGGGCTAAGGTAAGACCTTATTCTAAAAATCCAAGAAAGTTTTAATTTTTCTGCAACCGACAGGGGCTGACTGGCCACTTTCAACCCAGACGGCAAGTACAAACCATAGGCCCATGGGGCAGCGACTCGGCCCCCCCCTGCAACTCTCTCTCTTTCTGGCCTCCTCCTGACTCCCATTTCAGGCTGAAGCACCACGCCAGGTACTCTCTACTCACCGGCCGAATCTGGTTTCCCGACCTTGCCAGCAGGGGCGGTTGGGGGGAGCTGGGACAACTCGGTTGGGGCTGGCCGGAGGAGGAGAGTCTCCAGTGGGGCATGACACCGGCCTCTGCTCAGACACAGCTTACCCCATCCATGCTGGGGGGAGGGCTGTGCTCTGTCCTTGTCTTTATCCCGCACTCAGTAGGTCAGCGGTGGGGGCTTTTTACTTCTTTTCACCAGGAATCCTTTAGGCATGTCTGTGGCAGAAGCAGTGCAGCCTTTTTATGGGGCATCAGAGTGGCCCGGGGGGCAATTGCCCCACTGCCCCAGTACTCCCCTACTGGTACATAGGGAAGCTGGATTAAAGAAAAAAAAAAGGGGGGGGGGCTTAGCTTTTAAATGATCTGAGCCTCTGTATTCCACTCTCATTTTTAGGAAAGATTAAATCTGATTGATATTTATGGGGTGACACGTGCATTTTATTCACCTTTCTTATTTCCTAAATAAGTCTAGAAATTCTAAACCGCTTGTATCTCCTAAGAAGACGAGGCAGGCCAGGATCTTTTGGTCTGTCTTCACTTTCTGTCTTTCGATGTGTAAATCTATGCTGTGAAATATTTGAACGGAATACAAATTCTTTTCGCTCTTAATAAAAAATACTCTTTGCTTTATCTGGTATTTTTCATTTTTATTGTCTTTTTTATAAAGTTTGGCCTGGGTGGAGTGGAAAGTTTGATTACTTCCATCTATGCCATGCAATAAGCTGCCTCGAATTTGCATTTTTTACACATTTTTATTCTTGGGCTTATGTTTTTTGTTGCTTATCCAAATTTTCCACAATGGAAGAAACCCTACTTGGTTGCATCAGGAGAAGCCTCTTGGACAAAGAATTTATTTGTTGAAGGGGAGAAATACCAAGGAGACGTTATGGTCAAAGCTGAACTCCAGTAAAACAGCTAAGTACATAGTTTAAATGCATATAAATATATATTGTTTATCTGTTGAAGGACTTAAAAATCTGTGCAGCCAGCAGGGAACGATTTGGCTGGGGGGGAATTCCTCCCTTGAGCTGGTACTTAAAGGATATTTTGGTTTGTTGGCCTTGAGTGGAGATACTTCATTCAGACATTGGTGTGGATTTACTAAAGACAAATAGACTGTGTGATTTGCAAGTGCAGCTGCACTCTGCAAGTGAATTTGGTCCAGAACTTAGTAAATGAGGTGAAGATTCATGTTGCAAAGAATACACAATCACATGCAAGGAAAATAAAAAAAAGCAGCATTTTTGCTTGCACATGATTGGATAATGGAAGTCAGCAGAGCTTAACCTCATTTACTAACCTCTGGAGCAAGTTGCCTTGTAGAGTGCAACTGCACTTGCAAAGTGCATGGTCTGTGCACAGTCTTTTTGCCTTTAGTAAACCAACCCTATAGCAATGTCCTGTGTTATAAAGACAGCAGGCATCATGACGGGAGACAGTTCCTTCGGGTTGGTACATTGGTGTAAAAATGGTTAAAGAATGACAAAGGGGGGGTTGGGTGATGTGGTGTAAATTTGGTGGCAGGTTATTGGTGGGGAAAAGTAAAAAGGAGGAGACTTTTGTGTCACTGCAAGTCACGTGACTTACTGGTTCCTCAGTCTGTACAATTTTCACGAGGGAACAAGTTGCCCCCCCCTTCTCTCTTCTTCTGCACTTCTCCTCTCCACCTGCTTCCACATCTTGCACCCCCCCCCCCCTCGTACAAACCTACCACACCATAGAGCAACTCACCAATTACATCCAGTAGGAAGCTGTGCAGTGTGGAGAGGACTGGCTGCTGGGTCTGGTCACACGACAACCCCACTCGGCTTCTGAGACATGACCACGCCGGGTCCAGCTTCACATCTCAGCCCCTCCCCACCTCGAGCTGTGCAGCGTTTGGGCTCCAAGGGTTTCCGTTCGGGCTCCAGGCACAAGAGGAGAGCAGTGCCATCTCAGCATTGATTCCATTTGGGAGGCCCATAGGGTTTATGGGGAAACAGCATGGCTTAGATACGATGAGCAGTTCCGAAAAAGTATGTCTGTTCGCCCAGACCTTAGCTGGGATCATAGGGATATTGGCGTTTGGATGCTGGTCATAAATTCTAAAGGGTGTGTGAATACCAATACAACTGCGCATTCTCCTTTTCAGTCCGGCGCTGCCTCTGCAGGAGCAGGGGCCCATGGAACAGTTAAAAGGGGCATTTGCTGGTCTTTTAACGATTCCCACTGCAAGTGGGGTTCTACTTGCCGTTTCCAGCACGAATGCTCAGTGTGGGGGTAGCCACCCCGTTAGCCGCTGTCTCAAGAAAGGCAAAGGCTTGTTCCGTAAACTGTGAGACAGCTCTGGAAAAGGGGAGGTCGCCAGTAAACACCAAGGCAATTCGATCTTGGTTGTCAGGTATTCTGACAGGCGGTCTGCCGCGCTATTGGAACTTGACTTAGTTCATGATTTTGTTACCCCTTGTGATCTACCTCCCACGTTACTGGCATCCCGTTATTGGAAATCTGCTGGACAACACCCTGAGGTTCTCCGGGAGAAGTTGGCCAAGGAGGTTGCTTTAGGCCGTATAGTGGGCCCATTTTCTGAGCCTCCTCTTCCCAATTTAGTAGTATCACCTTTAGGGGTGGTCCCCAAAAAGGAAGCAGGCAAATTTCGTATGATCCATCATTTATCGTTTCCTAAAGGGGGTTCGGTGAATGAGGGCATTAGTAAAGATCTTTCCTCTGTTTCATACACATCCTTCGATGCCGTCCTCTCTTTAGTTAAATCATTGGGACCTGGGGAATTGGTGCTATTTCATTCTGACAACATGGGGGTGGTTTCCTCTGTCAGTACCTTGGCTTTCTCTTCTCCTGCTGTGGTTACACTATTAAGACAATTTGTTCTTTCTTGCTTGTGTTTAATTTTGCTTTTTAACTTTTTTCCCACTGGAAGCTTCTTATCGCTTCCAGTGGGACCACTTCAGGAAGTTGCGAGAGGAGGGTGACCCCTGTCTGGACTGGTTATGGACCCTCATCCAACAGTTTTGCATTTATTCGTTGTTCATTAGCCCCCGTCTACCTGTTCGACATATGTCAAGGTGTGGCTGCAATGGTTTCGGATGGAGAGTTTGGCTGGAGAGTTACGCTCTTGCACTAGCCGACAGAATCTGCTTCTGTGGTTTGTGGGTGACTTATTAGCCCGTGGGTGATTGAGAGGAAGCTGGCTGCGCTGGCCTTTTTGTTTAAACTGCTTGGATGTCCTGACTACACAAAGTCTTTCATAGTTCGTCAGGCATTGAACGGGTGGAGTAGGATGCGATCACGTGCTAATCGCCGAAGGCCGGTTTCCTGGGACATTATGCGTAGCATTCCCCCTACAAAGCTACTCTTTTTGCGTTTGCTTTTTTCTGGCATTTTATGGTGTCTTTGGCATAAGCGAACTAGTTTGCCCCAACAAACGGACAGCAGGGGGGCTCCGAGTGGAAGATGTCCAACAGAGGTGCGATTGTATCAACATCGCACTATGTTCTTCAAAGCTTCATCGAGATTCCTTTATTTGCACTGCCTGGTTGTGTGACGTGTCCCGTTTCTTGTTTGGCTTCCTTTTTAGCAATTCGATCTAATGTTCGGGGGCCCCTTTCTTTTGCACAAGGATGGACTGTTTCTCTCACATTTCCAGATCACGCATATCCTTCGATGTTGTTTATCTGAATTGAGTCTGTCGGCGTCCAACTACGGAACACACTCCTTCCGCATTGGGGCTGCCACGAAGGCTGCCAGGTTGGGCATGTCCAGGGAGGGGGCTCAGACGATCAGCCGGTGGGAGTCTACTCTCTATAGTACGTATGTGAGGCCTCACAGAATGGAAATATGACCACTTCGGAGGGAAACTTGGTACAATCGGGGTGTGTTGGGAGTTTTTCTTTTTTGACTGCTGACTTAGGGGTTCCATACATTGAATTATTACATTGCTATGTTGTTCTTGTTTATTTCTTTTAGGTCAGCGGCGACTCGTGGTCTGGATCATGGGCCATTCCTTTGTATTCTGGGCAGCTCGTAGAGCGGAACTTTGGAACAGTGGTCTGCAACTGGGCTTCCCGGCATTCCAAGTCAAATTGGTTTGGCTTGGGGTCAGGGGTATGCTTTAGTCTTAGGTTCCACCCTTAATTCACAATTCTGTGACGTTGGAGGGACCTCCAGATGTTTTGCTTCTGTATATCGGGGGTAATGATTTTGGGGGTTGTTCCCTTCCGAGCACTTATTTTTGCGATGCAACACGACTTGATGGCCTTTTTGGATGAACAGCCTCATGTTCTTCTGGTCTGGTCTGAGATCCTCCCCTGTTTTGTCTGATGTCAGGCTAGGGATTTCAGAGCCCTTGACAGGGCACATATTAAAGTTAATAGGGCTATGTCCAAGTTTACCGAGTCAAGGAATGGCTTGGTTGCCCGTCATATGGATTTGGAGGGTAGGCGTTGTTATTTTCATGTGGATGGGGTTCATCTAAATGAGATGGGCCTTGACATGTTCATTCTGTTACTACAGGACCGGATTGAATGGGCCCTGTCTGTGAGGTGGTCAGGGAATCGATAAGGGAATCATCAATCTGACAGTGTCGGTTATCCCTTTTGCGGGCTGAGGTGGCAGGTGGCTGACGGAGTCAGTAGAATGGGGAGCAGGAAGCCCTTAGTAAGCCCCTGAGCCTATCCTGGATGGCTGGGGGCTGATTTGGCTCCTAATAAGAAAGAAAAGTTGAGATACACCACTCAGCACTGCTAAAGGGATCTGGTGTTGACTATATATGTTTACTGGTTTGATTGTTCAATTTACAGTTTTCAAGCTGTGGCCGATACACAAGTAAATAAAGATTCAACCCAGTCGAAAGAATTTTGTTGTTGGTGTGATTATTTAGGGAAATCTTAAGGAGAAGTGAACAGTGGGCCAGTCATCATCACAGTACCTGCAGTTAGTGACACATGCTGGACGTTATAGGGTTGATTTACTAAAGGCAAAAAGGCTGTTCACTTTGCAAAGAAAGTTACACTTGCCTAATTAATATGGTGCAATTTCACTTTGCAATACCCACTTATGTACAAGAAAAAAAACAAACTTTTTCGCTTGCACATGATTGGAAGTCAGCAGAGCTTTGCCTCATTCACTAAGCTCTGGGGATAATTCCCTTGCAAAGTGCAGCTTTTATTGCAAAGTGAACAGCATATTTGCCTTTAGTAAATCAACCCATATATCTGCTCTTCATTCAGACCTACAATCACAGTTAACTAATGCAGCCACCAAATCCAAGAAACAGAAAGCTGCAATACATTACATGTATATTATGGGGTTTAGATATACTTTAAAGCGGTAGTAAGCCACAGGTGGCTTAAAAAGAAAAAATTCCCTGCAAGGCAATGTCATAATGTGCTAGCATGCATCGCCCTCCAGCACCCTGATGTCACAGCTGAGATGGCTGACATCTTCCCCCGGTCTTCTTTCCAGGTTAGCGGCCTCTGGCTACATGAGTGGTCGGGGGCGCGATGACGTCACCCCCACCCATGTGCGTGGGAGCCACCATTTGCGGTACGGGCTCTGAAGGTCCGGCACTATAAAGGGCCATACACACTATAAGATTTTCTGAAGACTTTTTCCTTCAGATTTACCTTTTCTATGTAGTGCAAGGGCCTGCCAGATTGCATACAAATTGAAAGTGTTTAGGTTTGACCTCATATTATATGGTTTTGGTAAGTCTAAAGGAAAAAGTCTTCAGAAAATCTTATAGTGTGTATGGCCCATTAGCCAGACCTTTGGAGCGAAATCGCCGGTGATGTCATCGGCTGCATGCAATCTGAATATCTCCTAAACTGTGCAAGTTTAGGCGATATTCACAGTACCTTCAGGTAAGCCTTAATATATACTTACCTTAAGTTACAAGTGGAGTAACAGAGTTTACTACCATTTTAACCACTTGCCGACCGCCGCACGACTATCTACGTCGGCGGTCAGCCCCTCACAGGCAAAGTGACGTAGGGCTACGTCGCTTGCTTGTGAGGGTCTAGGGAGCGAGCGCGCGCCCCCGGAGGCGCTACCACTCCCGCGTGGTCACGGACCCCCCCGCGCGTGTGACCGGCGGACCCGATGTCCGCCGGCCACTCTGCGATCGGCGGGGGAGAGGGAGAAAGTCAGGCAGCTTGTGTAAACAAGCCACCTGTCATTCTCCTCGCTGTAAAAACACTGATCACACGGATCTACTATGTAGATCCGTTGATCAGTGTCCTTACAGCTCAAGCCACAGCCAATCACAGTAGAAAGCACGCCCCTAGGGACACACACAGCCCCTCCCTCTCAAATAAAGTTAACCCCTTCACTACCAGTGTATTTTTACAGTAACAGTGCATATGTATAGCACTGATTACTGCAGTAATGTCACTGGTAACCCCAAAAGTGTCAATAATGTCAGTCAAGGGTCCGATCTGTCCGCCGCAATGTCACAGTACCGCAAAAAAAAATCGCAGATTGCCGCCATTACGCGTTAAAAAAAAAACAACAAAAATGACAAAAATCTTTCCCTTTGTTAGTAAACGCGATAACTTTTACGCAAACCAATCAAAATACGCTTTTTGCGATTTTTTTTACCAAACATAGGTAGCATAAAACAAATTGGCCGAAAATGTTAAAAAATTTTAATTTTTACATTTTTTTGGGGGGGAATTTCATATAAAAAAAAGTGAAAAATATTGCTATTTTTGCAAAATGTACGCTCTTTTTTTGTTTATAGCGAATGATCAAAAAATCGCACAGGTGATCAAATACCACCAAAAGAAAGCTCTGATTGTGGGAAAAAAAGGACGCCAAATTCGTTTAGGTACAGCGTCGCACAACCGCGCAATTGTCCGTTAAAGTCACGCAGTGCCGAATCGCAAAATACCCCCTGGTCAGGAAGGGGGTAAAATCTTCCGGGGCTTAAGTGGTTAAGGGGTTGATTAAGGCAAATAGACTGTTCCCTTTGCAAGGGAAGATGCATTTTCCTTGCATGTGATTCGGTATCCTTGCAAAGTGAAATTTCACCACATTCACTAAGCCCTTGAGAAAATTCCTTGCAAAGTGTAAATTCCCTTAAAAAGTGAACAGATTATTTGCCTTTGGTAAGTCAACACTCCAGATCAGATGGAAGTAAGACCCGTATTTTTTTTAGTGTTTTTCCCCTGCGTGTCTGGAAGAAGACATCTATCTTATAAACTCCATGAAACACTTTTGTTTCTCACTTATATCATACTTTGCTTTGCCATGCCAAGAAAGCTATGAAATACACGATGCCATAATAAAATCACATTATTGGGATTTTCTACAGTTTTTACATTCCTATTGTTTACTGAAAAGGTTGAGAACTATGTGAGAAATGCATTGCTCTGATTACATTATCGTAAGCACCGCGATTGTTGCTTCCCTCTAATTTTTATGTGATAAAGCAGATCCGTAACAGGAGGGAGATAATTTCACTTAGCAATCTCCCAAGACAGATTACGGTGTCATTGAAGAAGCCTGCATAATGGATGGGAAGCAATTGAAAGTATTTGATCAGAATGTTAACAGCTTATTGAACTCAAAAAGATCTAAGTTATCTTCATATCTTTAGGGATTTGTACTCCCATTCTGTTATATTCTATGAGAAGATGAATCACTGGGAATTTATCACATGATCAACAGTGGAATAAGTTAAAAAAAAGGAAGTAAGGAAGGAAGAAATGAGGACAGGGGTGGAGAGGAATGAAGAGGAGGAAGAAGGAGGTGATGTGAAGGTGTGATGGAGGGAAGGATGAAAGCCAAGGAAGAGAAGCAAGGGAAAAGAAGTGGAGAAAGGAAGCAAGGAAGGAAGAATGGGAGGACAAGCAGTGGAAAGAGATGGGAGGAAAAGAAAAGGACGAAGAGATACAAAGGTAAAGGAAAGAAAATAAGGCTTGAAAGCAACGTGCGAGAAAAGGAGAATGAATGGAAAGGGAGGAAGGAAGAAAGAGGAAAAAAAAAGAATATAGGGAAGGTGACGCGGAAAAGGGAAGAGAAAGGAAAGATAAGCAAGGAGATGGTGAGCTGAGAGGGAAGGAAGGAAGGAAGGAGGAAAGAAGGAAGGAAGGAAGGAGGAAAGAAGGAAGGAAGGAAGGAAGGAAGGAAGGAAGGAAGGAAGGAAGGAAGGAAGGAAGGGAAGGAAGGAAGGAAGGAAGGAAGGAAGGAAGGAAGGAAGGAAGGAAGGAAGGAAGGAAGGAAGGAAGGAAGGAAGGAAGGAAGGAGGAAAAGGAAAGGAAAGAGAATGGAGAAAAAGAAGAAGAGATGCAAGGGTAAAAGGAGTGAAAAAGGGCTTGAAAGCAAAGTGAACTAAAAGTAGAATAGATGGAAAGGTAGGGAGGGAGGAAGAAGGAAGAAAAAGAAGGAAGGAAGAATGGAAAGACAAGGAAAAGGAGTGGAAAGAGATGGGAGGAAAAAAAGAGGATAAGGAGATACATTACAAAGGTACGAAGGAAAGAAAATAAGGCTTGAAAGTGAAGTGTACGAAAAGGAGAATAGGGGAAAAGAGAGGTAGAGGAAAGAAGAAAAGGAGGAATGAAGGAATGAAGGCACGTAGGAAGGAAATTAAGAAGAAAGGAAGGATAAAGGAAAATGAGTGGAAAGAGAGGGGAGGAAAAGAAGAAGAGATGCAAAGGTATAAAGGAATGAAAAAAGGCTTGAAAGGAAAGTGAAAGAAAAGTAGAATAGATGGAAATGGAGGAAGGAAGGACGGAGGGGAGGGATGAATTAGGGAAGACAAAGAAGGAAGGAAGAATAGAAGGACAAGGAAAAGGAACGCAGAGAAACTACAAACTGGCCTCATACTTGGAGGTGCTACAAGAGCCCAAAGACAGACAGACCCTTTGCCTGTACAGACTGAGTGCCCACAGCCTGGAAATTGAATTAGGAGTCAGGACAGCACAGACAGACCTACAGCCCAGGGAGAGTAGACAATGTGACCAGGGGGTCCTGGAGGACGAGGACCACTTCCTGCTACAGTGCCCTAAGTACTCATCAGTCAGGGACACTCACTTTCAGAGACTCTCCGCTTTCATCCCGGACTTCAATTCTATAGAAGAGAAGAGGAAACTCCAAGTCCTACTGGGAGAAGAGGAGCCAGTGGTGAAAATAGCTGCACAATATGTGACAGCGTATCACTGACAGAGATGGACATGAAAAACTTTGTACTTAAAAACCCTTTACATAGATTCACTCCCCTTTCCCCTTTTATTACCCATTAACCCCCCCCCCAACCTTACAAACTCAACTACTTTGGCAATGCTAAAATGTATTTGGTCCTGCCAATAAAGCATATTTGAATTTGAATTTAAATTTGAAGAAGTGAGAGAGAGAGAAAAGAGAAGGGACGGAGAGAGAGATAAGGAGTTGGGGAGAGAGAGAGAGAGAAAGAGAAAGAAGAGAGAGTGATAGAGAGAGATAGAGAGAGAGAAGGGGGAGAGAGAGAGATAGGGGGAGAGAACGAGAAGGGAGATGGAGAAAGAAGGTGAGAGGGAGAAAGAAGAGCTAAGGCGGAGAGAGAGAGAAAGAGAGAGAGAGAGAGAAAGAAGAGACATATAAGAGAGAGGGAGAGATACCAGAGAAAGGGAGAGGGAGAAGGGAGAGAGAGAGAGAGTTAAAGTGAAGAGAGAGAGATAAGGGAGAGGGGAGAAGAGAGAGAGAGAAAGATAGATAAGTGAGGAGAGAGAGAGGTAGAAGGGAGAGAGAGAGAGAGAGAGAGAAGGGTGGAGGAAGAGAGAGATAAGGAGAAATACTGGAGACGATAAGGGAGA
>NC_138779.1:38272280-38278740 GCF_965119305.1 Pelophylax lessonae | reverse complement strand
GCCATCTTTTTGTATAGCTTGTTTGCTGGATGTGGAGTGGGGACACATTGGATGCCCCCAGCCTCCATTGTGCTCTTGCTGGGTGTTCAGTGGGTTCCTGTACCTTTAAAGAGAGATGGGCTCCCTCCAGGCAAACCTGCCCTTAATGCATCCACTGCTATATAGAGTACGCTCCAATTTGGAGACTCTCAAGAATATTAGTTAGGACCATAGCACACAGAGGAGCCCTGGATGTAGGCACTATGGCTTCCACATATATATTTACAAATGTCAATTTGTTTTTGATTCATTTTTTTTTTCTTTGCAGGCATGTAAGGGTGCTGGAAATTTCTGGTCTGTTGGCATTTTGCATCACTTTAATGTTAAATCGAACCTTAAATGTAGCGGTCTTGTCACATAGCACACATAGCTCCTATGCATAATCATTACCTATAGTATCAGTAGGTAGGGGCAGGGACGTCAAAGTGAAGTTATAGGCCAAAATAAAACAAAGATGAGCATATACTTTGTTAAATTTGACAGTTACTCCTCGTTTACTCTTTACTGGCAAATATCTTCCTGTGTATGGCCAGGAGAAAGACAACTTGGTAGTTGGTAGAGAAGAGCCCAGAACTGTGAATTGTGCAAATTCATCTGAGGAAGTCAATAAAACTTCTTGCCACACATTAAAATAAATGAAGCTCTGGGAGGCAACGATCTGAATGACTTAGGAGTTGGCACTTGGGTAGAATGACTCAGCTGCCAGCCAGCTGGATTTTTTGACACTATGAAAAATCCCTTTCCCAAAACGTCCCCCTGTCTGTGTAACCTCTAACCAATCTCTTCTTGAATACATCATCCTGGATGTATGTAGCTGTCCAGAGCTCCAAAAAGGTACCATTGTACGTTAGATGACAAACAGATGGAAGTGCGTTCCAGTGGCTCAGGCCGGATCTGGATGGCAAGAGATGATCTGCCAGTTGGCTAAGAAGTACGGCAGGGCATACGCTAATTGGAAATAAATGTGACATTTCTACTGTTTATGTAGGAAGAAATAAACCGGAGCCATAAAATCTGAGTTCCGTATTGTCAAGCCGCAAGTTTACTGGTGAGCCAAATGACAAAATCGCCAGATTGCCACTTCCTCGAATAAAGTGCAAAGTGCTGACTGAGGAAAGCAATGCTAGAAAATCACTGACTCAGGGTACCTGTGTCATGCTGGTTTTATGGAGCAGCTGTTAGGGGCTAACAACAGAAGAATGACTGTATTCACGGGATTCAAATTTATAGCTAAAAAAGGACAAAAACGTTACAATATTAGTGATAGATGTAAAAGGTCGTTCACCTTTTACTAGCATTGTCATGGAGTGGGGTCCGTATCCACAGGCGTAGGGAGGGAGCCCTGGTAAAAAAAAAGAGACAGCGGGGTTGATTAAGGCTCCATTCACATTTGTGTGACTTCCCATGAGACTTTGGACACTAAAGTCATATAAAATTGGCACCCCATGTTTTTCAATGACAGCTGTTCAAATATGTGCGACTTCGCAGAGACTTTAAATAGGGTCCTGCACTACTTTGGTCTGAATTTCATGTGACTTGAGTGTCATCGACTGCAGTGTAAACTAGGGATCGACCAATATAGTTTTTTCGTTGCCAATACCAATACCAATATTTTGGCCATTGCATATCATGTAAAGTCCCAACCTTCTTTACTTCTAAATTGAATTAGGGATGGAGACGCATGGAAAATCCCACTGTGTGCCTCATGTAAAGTCCCGCCCTCCCCCCCCTCTTCCATTGCATATCGGTATCGGCCGATATGGGCCGATATTTTGAACATTTAAAGTTTTGCAAAATAAACACAATTTTTAACACAAATCTGTTACTAAACATGTTAATGTTTGTTTATTAACATTTTTAACATTAAGCGCTCGTTCGTCACACCTAAACTGCATGAAAACTGATAGGAAAAACGCACTTGCAGGAACATCAGTTTCACATCATCTAAATGGTGGTGGGTGGCTGGCTGGCACCCTGTAGTGGGTGGCTGGCAGGCACCCTGTGGTGGGTGGCTGGTTGGCACCCTTTGGTGGGTGGCTGGCTGGCACCCTGTGTGGTGGGTGGCTGACTGGTACAGGCCCAGGGCCTGTGGCTGGCTAGCTGGTACAGACAGGGCCTGTGGCTGGCTGGCTGGCTGGTACAATCCTGTGGGTGGCTGGCTGGCTGGCACCGGGCAGCTGTGGGTGGGTGTATGTATGGCGGCTGTGTTAAACACACTGTGTGCACTGTACACTGCACTGTACTCACTGTCCTGAGACTCCCCGACTCCAGACGAGGCTGAGGGAGGCGGCCTAAGAAGGCAGAAGCTGTCCAAGTGCGCAGAGGCGCGTGGTGCAACATACGCAATGATGTCAGGACAATATCGGCAATATCGGTAACCTCCGGGGCCGATTCCGATATATCGGGGAAAGTGCATATCGGCCCTTGATATATCGGCCTTGCCGATAATTGGTCGATCCCTAGTGTAAACCCTCAAAAGTCGCAAGAAAGTCACACCGGAATGTTATACATGCTACACTTGTGTAACAGTTGTTCATTATAATTGGTCAAAGCCAAAGTAGCATCCAAGTCCCACTCATCCAAAGTTGTGTCGAAGTTGCACTCCGAAGTCACACAACTTTGGAGTAGCACAAGTGGAAATGGAGCCTAATGGCTCGTACACACGATCCGAAAATTGTACAAAAAATACGTCTATTGAATCGATCTTACGATAATCTGATTGTTAGTACACAGCCTTCGATAGCTGATCACAACAGTTTATCCGATATTTCCGAGCAAGCACAAAAAATTTTCTTCTATGATACAAGATCGTACAATTTTCATTAATCAGTACCGTTGTCATCCGAAAAATATAATACAAATACTAAACAAAACATTATATCACTTCTGAATTTTTATTCTGTCGTACGAGAATTTTACTTTAGTAACCTATTCAATTAGTACTTGCGACCAGCAAGCAAAAAAAAAGTCTGATGATCTGTCGCCCGATTTTCAGATCGTGTGTATGGAGCATTACTAAAACTGGAGATTGCAAAATGTCGTGCAGCTGTGCATGGTAGCCAATCAGCTTCTAACTTCAGCTTGTTCAATTAAGCTTTATTAATAAAAAAAAAAAAACATGGAAACTTGTTGGTTATCATGCACAGATGCACCAGATTTTGCACTCTCAAGTTTTAGTAAACCAACCCCCTGTGTTAAGCTGGCCATAGATCGATAGAATTTCAAAGCAAATTCTTAAAGAGGAAGTAAACCCTCATAAAAAACTTAACCTTAATACGAAGCCCCCGCAGTGCCGCCCACTCAGCGACAGGGCGGCCGGCATGTCCAGCCATCCTGCTTCCTTGTTCGCGTCCTCTGGCCATCTGATTGGCAGGGGGCGCGATTACATCACTCTCGCGCATGCGCGCGGGAGCCGCCGTTCACGGCATAGGGCTCTGAAGAAACGGCATAGGTGGCCGTTCCTTCAGAGAGATTGCGCCGATGACGTCGCAAGTTTAGGAGATATTTATAGCACCTATAGGTAAGCCTTAATATAGTCTTGCCTATAGGTTAAAGACTTTAAGGTGAGTTTACAACCTCTTTAAGAAACAAATGTTCTAAGAAAGTTTGTCCATTTTTTCTAGACATTGGTGGGTAAAATAGACATTTGTTTTTGACTGCAGTGATGAGAAAATTCAAAGGCGCAGGATGGAAAATTTTTCTTAAACTGACAGATTTCTAACAGTAGGTAAAGATTCGCCCTAGCTCTACCGCAAAGTGTAATGGATACGGAGCTGAGTGTCGTTGCTCAGGCTAAAACTCTCCAACTGCTTCCAAATGACAGAAAAAAGCCGGAACACGAATGCTTCTTCTTTATGCAATTTATTCCAGCACTTTCAGCAGTTACAACATGACAATCTAACGCGTTTCGGCCGTAGCCTTGAACACTGAGTAGGGCTACGGCCGAAACATGCTAGAATTTGTCATGTTGTATCTGCTGGAAGTGCTGAAATAATTTGCATAAAGAAGAAGCATTAGTGACTACGGCCGAAACACCTTAGCCTTTGTCATGTTGTAGCTGCTAGATGTGCTGGAATAAATTGCATAAAGAAGAAGCATTCGGGTGCCGGATTTTTTCTGTCATATGGAAATTTCTAACAGTGTATGTAGTCTTTATTTGGTAAAGTCCATTCATTCCAAAATCAAATGTTAAAAGCAAACTAAATTGTTCGAACGACATTTGAATGTTCTGCAATTTTTGCTATTTTTGAGTTTTCCTGAGACTCAATTGCGACACAATTCATATTGTAGTTGAATGTTATTAAAAATAACCCTCCCTTGGGATCCATTGATTTGTCTTTTAGGGGCACTTGAAGCTGAGCAATGCACCCCATCTATCTTCATAGCTGTCACTTGTCTCTTATAATTGGCAAGGAAACTTATTGCACGTTTCTGGCTCTCCCCCTCACCACCAAGCCGTACACAATGGATTGAGCAGGTACAATACATTCTCATTAGAGAAAAGAATACATATCAGCATAGACACTCACCCATGAAATTCCAGTCTATATGGCAATGTTGGCTTGATGGTCCAGGCTTGGCCCCTTCACAGCTTATTTTAGACAGATTATTACAAATGTAAGTTTCATTGATGTTTCATGGTTCTAGGTGTTGATGATTGTACCTCTGCCTTGTGATGTTGACAGGGAAAGACTGGGCCAGGGGGCAGGGAGGCAACTGCCCCCTGGGCCACTCTGTTGTCCTATAAAAAGGCTGCACCGCTTCTGCCACAGACATGCCTAAAGGATTCCTGGTGAATAGAAGTAAAAAGTCCCCACTGCTGACCTACTGAGGACAGCGCTGGCCTCCCTCCCCAGCATGGACGGTGTAAACTGTGTCTGAGCAGAGGCCGGTTCCATGCCCCACTGGAGACTCTCCTCCCCTGGCCAGCTCCAACCAAGCTGTCCCAGCTCCCCCCAACC
The DNA here is from genome assembly GCF_965119305.1 of Pelophylax lessonae. Taxonomy (NCBI): domain Eukaryota; kingdom Metazoa; phylum Chordata; class Amphibia; order Anura; family Ranidae; genus Pelophylax; species Pelophylax lessonae. The sequence continues at coordinate 38,273,740 of NC_138779.1, read as the reverse complement.
GCCCCCTCCTGGCCAGGTTGGGAACCCAGATTCAGCTGGTGAGTAGAGAGTACCTGGAGCAGGGCTTCAGCCTGAAATGGGGGTCAGGAGGAGGACGGGAAGAGGGAAAGTGGGAGAGGGGCCAGGTCGGTGCACCAGGGGCCTTTGGTCTGTACTTGCCCCCTGGGCCAAAAGTTGCCAGACTTCCCCCTGGATGTTGAATATGCACCGAAAGATTATTCTTTCTAGGTAACTTATGACACTTTGAGTGCATTTTCTGAGCTCTTACTTGACACTGCGACCAGTTGTTGCTCTATAGCACACGTGTCAAACACAAGGCCCCCGGGGCCGAATCCAGTTCTCCAGGCCATTTCATGTGGCCCTCCCTCCTCTCCTGCAACTGCGGCAACCACTTCATTGTTTCTCGCACTATGTCTCAGCAGTTAGCAGCAGAGAGAAGGACAGAACTCTTCCACCAGATCCTGCACTTCTCCATGCAGCTACAAAGAGACTTGTATCTTTTCCCACTCTTTCCCATCTGCAGCCTGCAACAGAGAGGAAAACAGAACTCCTCATACAGATCCTGCACCTGTCTGTACAGCTGCAGCACCCCCTCCTCTTTACTTCCCCTAGTCTTAGCATTCAGTAGACTCTAGCCCTTCTCTGGTCCTCTTCCAGACACTTTACTTTCTGCTTCCCAGCTCTGCCCCAGCTTCTTCCCGGTAGCAGCACAAGGTAAGGGGGTGCACTGTGATGTAAGGGAGGGTGGGGGTCTCTTGACTTCTGATGGTGGGGGGGATGCTTTTGACATCTGATGTAAGGGAGGGTGGGGGTCTCTTGACTTCTGATGGTGGGGGGGGGGGGGATGCTTTTAAACACTGATGTAAGGGAGGGTGGGGGTCTCTTGACTTCTGATGGTGGGGGGGGGGGGGGTGCTTTTGACATCTGATGTAAGGGAGGGTGGGGGGTCTCTTGACTTCTCATGGTGGGGAGGGATGGGTTGCTTTTGACATCTGATGTAAGGGGGGTGGGGTGCTCTGGACATCTAGTCTTACAGATACAACTGGCCCTTTGAGGGCAACCATAATGCTCATTCGGCCCGCGCCTAAACTAATTTTGACAACCCTGCTCTATAGTATGTTAGTTGTTTTTTTTTATATATTTTCTCAATTATAATCAAAGATGAGAGTTTTTAAACTCTGATGTACAATATTCATTGTATGACACGGAATATGTTTGATGAATATTTGTAATCCTTTATATAATTAATAAACCTTCTTCGTGATTAAAAAAATTACCTTTCCTTTTCAATCTGCAGCCGCTGTCATTTTCTGTAACATAAAACGCAATTTAGCTACCTGGAGCTGTTCTGTACACAGAATGTATACTGACCACACCCCCAGAAACATAACTTCCGGCTTGTGTGATTGGCTCACCAATTTTCCCAGAAGTCTGCCTAAGATACAAGTCAAAAAAGACAA
>NC_138779.1:38249780-38267280 GCF_965119305.1 Pelophylax lessonae | reverse complement strand
TTAAGATAAAAAACCTTCTGCCTTTACAATCCCTTTAAAGTAATACTAAAGTTGAAACTTTTTTTTTATTTAAAATAAAAAAGAGGTTACACATACCTGCTCTGTTCAAGAGTATGGCCCAAAGTGATCCTTTACCTCCTCTTTGGCTATCCGCAGCTGGCCCTGTCTGCACCTTCTTCTGAGCGTCCCCTTAGCCACTAGCTTTGCGGGCACCTATGCGGGCACGCTCCTGATCTGGGCTGCGTGTTCCTATAGACACACACAGTGCTGGTAAGCCCCACCCCTGCTTCCTGCTCACAGGAGTTTGAGTGATAGCAGCAGGTGCCTATGGCTCCTGCTGCTGCCTGAGTCTCCTCTGAGACCAGGAAGTGGAGGAGGACTGCTGCGACCAGGAAGAGTACTAATGCAATGAGACAAGCCAGGTAAGTGTTTAGGGAAGGGGACAGGGGGGAGATGGGTGGAGAAAAGATAGTGGGACATTTTTTAACCTTAATGAATATAATGCAATAAGGTAAAACATTTTTTTGACTTTAGAACCACTTTAATGTTTGTGTAGTACTTTGAAGAAAAACGGGGCCTAATGGGGCCTTCATGTTAAAATGAACCTGTGCCTTGCCCATGGTAACTGTCACTCTTCCCAGTCACACATACATATCTTTCCTTGACTTCCCTGCTGCTCCATTTGACAAACAAGAGAGAAGAGAGGAGGAAGCACTTTATAAGCTTTAAGTTATGGGTTGGAGCTTACACAGGGCTGTGGACTCTCTTCCTTTGAAATATGACATCACTGGGTCCTGGAGCAGCCAATCACCAAGCACCAGCACTGTCACATGAGAGGATGGGAAATAAGTCATATGCTTGCCATATCCAGAAGTACCAGGTATCCTCCTTCACTACTGGTGACTAAGTAGAGTGGTAGGGAGTAAACTGAAGGTGGGTATGGATCTGTGTTGATGGGTCCTGGGCTTGTGTTGATGGCATTATTTTGACATTACTTTGAGATGCTACATTCAGAATTATTATTTCATCAATGTATTTGACTTGCAGTTGACTGGGGAGTAAGTCACATGCTTCCTATATCTAGAAGTACCAGATATCCTCCTTCATTACTGGTGACTCGGATTGAAATTCAGCCGGTTCAGCAGGGAGATTCAATCCATGAATGGGCAGGCTGATTGTACCCAAGGCCCAGGAAGGCATCTGCACTCCCCCCCCCCCCCACACACACACAATAGCGCTGCAGGAGACATTCCCCCAACAACACTTACTGTGTTAATGGGGGAATCGAGCAAATAGAATCCTCTATGGTCGGGCTCAAAATTTCAAGCCCTGAGCTACTAGCCAGGCCTTAAGAGTTTACTCGCCACCAGTTGACCAACCCAACCCTTACCTTGCCGGCCCCTACCCCCCCCCCCCCCAGTAAACAATCTCATGAAATGACACTATTAAATTATTTACGCAGAATTAAGAATGACGTCGCAGTGACGAAACGCGTAGAGCGGCAAAGCAGCGTCAACGTCACTTCCGGTTAGGTGGCTCCGGCCGGTGGAACGCGGAAGCACCGCGCGGCAGAACACTGGAGACACACCAAACAAGCTGACGGTGAACTTCCTAACAGTGAGTCGATGCTAATTTCTTCCCTCAATATTGTACTATACTACGCAATGGAAGCTCTCTTGGTCTTTTGTATACTGACTCCCTAGATGCAAGCGCAACTGTATGCACGGAACAACCAGCTCTCACAGGCATCAGGAGAAGGGAGACACAGTATATTAGAGTGAGAAGGGAGAGGACTTTTGGTAAGTGCTTTACCCACGGTATTAGCACTTCTCACTCCTAACACGCGCAACAGGCGTTTTTACTCTCTCACTTTACACTGCATAGTGTTTTGTAATATTCACCACGGATGTCAGTTTCCTCTTTCAAAGGAGGCCACAATAAAGTATCTATTGATCACCTATATTGCACTTAGCACTTTTTTGCACTGGTCACTATATGATTGTTTACATCCGATGAGTGATACATACACGGTACAATCCAATTGATACACGATTACTACCGTTTTTATAATTTTAATTTAATTTTAAATCTGCACTGTGTTGCACATTCAATATTTGCACAACACCTGTTCACCAACAAGCACTGTGCACTTTCATTTTCGGATCACATACAACGAAGTAATTCGCTGTGCAAGGTGGTAGCGCCCCATACCAACACCCCCCAAAAACCCCCACAGAAATAAATGTTAACAAAAACAACAACTTTAACAATATTAACATAAAGCATATTTCATTAATCTGACTGTGATAAATAAAATAAGGATAAAATATGATTGGCTACTATAAGCACTATACACATCATTACTGCCTTATGAAGTAAATGTTTTAATTCTATATTAAATCTAGCATTAAAAAAAATTAAAACCAGTGAATGACACTCATTTAGGATGCAGAGAGAATTACAGTAGAGCACAGCACTGGACAGGAGAGCGGGAGCTGCCAAAATTAACTTTTTCTATTAACAAGCTGGTGATTGGTTGCTAGGTGGTTCACACCCCCACCTCATCTAGTTCTATGCCGACGCTCGCTGTCTGCCGGGCTCGGCTTAGAGCAGGGGTCTTCAAACTATGGCCCTCTAGTCAGGGCCGGCCTTTGGGGTGTGCGGGCTGTGCGGCCGCACAGGGCGCCATGGGCAACAGGGGCGCCGTGCGGCCATCACAGCTCGCAGACTGTTTACTCAGGAGTCCGAACGAGTAGTAGCAGCATAGCAGCAGGCGCTGCCAGGTCCCCCTGCCCTGGGACTGGGTGAAGAGCTAAGAGCATCGAATCGGGATCGTCTGTCCCTCGGCACCTGAAAAAAAATGGCTGCTGACAGCTCCCGAAAGGCACACTGCGCAGGCGCCGCTGCTCGGATCCCCGAACACGCTCGCGCTCGGGTATTCTCGGGTAGACGGCGCAGGCGCATGCGCAGTGGCGTCTAAGCGCTGGGACTCGGGAGGCGCCATTTTTAAATGCAAAGCCAGTAGCCGGTGCCACCCACCTTCCACAGAACAGGTAAGTCACATTGTCACTGCTGCTGCCGCCTGCCTGTGTCGTTTGTTATCTATTTTTTCAGACAAATTAGGCTAAATACTATTTTATTGAAGGGGAGGATAAGGGACTGTCACCTGGCTGTCTTAACATAAGGAAAAAAAAAAAGAATTAAAATACAAGAAAATAATACAATACTTAAAAATAATATTTTTACTACATAATTGCATCGGTAATGGCACAGTTACATACATGTATGTAATGCATGTATGTAATGTATGCATTTAATGTAATGTAATGTATGTATGTAATGTATGCATCATGTTATGTAATGTATGCATGTAATGTATGCATGTAATGTATGTATGTAATGTATACATGTATGTAATGTATGCATGTAATGTAATGTATATAATGTATGTATGTATGTATGTATGTAATGTATGCGTGTAATGTTATGTATGTAATGTAATGTAATGTATGCATGTATGTAATGTATGCGTGTAATGTTATGTATGTAATGTAATGTAATGTATGTATGTATGTATGTAATGTATGCGTGTAATGTTATGTATGTAATGTTATGTATGTATGTAATGTATGCGTGTAATGTTATGTATGTATGTAATGTATGCGTGTAATGTTATGTATGTAATGTTATGTATGTATGTAATGTATGCGTGTAATGTTATGTATGTATGTAATGTAATGTATGCATGTATGTAATGTATGCGTGTGATGTTATGTATGTAATGTATGCCTGTATGTAATGTAATATATGTATGTAATGTATTGTATACATGTATGTAATGTATGTATGTAATGTGAGTGATGTATGTAATGTAATGTATGTAACCGTTTGTACACTGTAATCATTATTTGCACTTTGGCGCTGCATTATTTATTCATTTTGGCCTGTTTCACATGCACCTCATAAAGTCACTGCCTTTTTGAGGAGGATTAATTGTTACAAATATTTTTTTCCTCTTTATGTTTAGGTGACCAGGGGGGTGAGGGGTGAAGATGGGGGGGCGCCACAGGATTAGCTCGCACAGGGCACCTGAACACCTAAGGCCGGCCCTGCCTCTAGTTGTTCATAGTTACATAGTTACATAGTAGGTGAGGTTGAATAAAGACAATAGTCCATCCAGTTCAACCTGTGTAGGTGTGTGTGGCCGTAATCATCTCACATAGCCCTGAATGTTCTGATCCTTGAGATGTACGTCTAAGAGTCTTTTGAAAGCCACCATACTTCCCGCAGAAACCACCTCTTGTGGTAGAGAATTCCACAATCTTGTAGCTCTAACAGTAAAGAACCCCCCACGTTGCCTGAGGTTAAAACGCTTCTCCTCTAATCGCATTGTATGCCCTCGAGTCCTCATGCAATCCCTTCGACTGAATAGCTGTTTTTCTATGCTGAGATCACCATTGAGATATTTATAAATTGCTATCATGTCTCCTCTCAGGAGTCTCTTCTCCAGGGAGAATAAATCAAGCAATTGCAGACGCTCTTCATAATTAAGGTCCTCCAATCCCCTAATTAGTTTAGTTGCCCTTCTCTGTACTCTCTCCAGCTCCAACACATCCCTCCTGAGGACTGGCGACCAGAACTGGACAGAATACTCCAGATGCGGTCGGACCAGAGTTTTATAAAGTGGAAGGATTATAGACTTATCTCTGGAATACATCCCATTCTTTATGCATGCTAATATTCTGCCGGCTTTGGCAGCTGCCGCTTGTCATTGCATGCTATTGCCTAGTCTATCATCTACCAAGACTCCCAGATCTTTCTCCATTTTTGATTCCCCCAAAGGTCCCCCCCCTAACCTGTATTGTGCTTCTATGTTTAAGAACTACAGGAACTACAATTCCCATCATGCCTAGTCATGTCTGTGAATGTCAGAGTTTTAAAATGCCTCATGGGATGTGTAGTACCGCAACAGCTGGAGGGCCGTAGTTTGAGGATCCCTGGCTTAGAGAATACCAGGGGAAGAGAATCGGCTCCTGTTCAACCTCATCTGCCAGCGTCGCCCACTCCCCCCACCCTCTGATGTGGCTACACACTCGCCCTCAGCTTATTTACACTCCCCTAATGCGAGCACGGGAGTGGAAATTTTGAGGGCTGCTCTATGGGCTGCCTAAGTGGAGTGGCGTTGGAGTAAACACAAGACAAGAGTATGGGATTGCATTGACGGATTTTGGGTTTGTGTTAATGGCATCAGCTTGACATCACTTTGAGATGCTTCTGAGATCATTCAGAATTCATTTATAGGTGTATATGTCTTGCAGTTTACCTCTTTCTGACCTGCATTTGATCTGCTTCTAGCAAGGTTTGCCTTCCTATAGACGTCTATGGGGAATACAAACAAAATCCTGTCTATCCAAGCCCCTTTGTCAGGAGGAACTGAGCACAAGTTCGTTTTTTGCAAAAGATGCTGGCCTACAGTGCTTTGCCATTATATAAAAAATCGAAATCTCTGGGCAGACAGGCTGTATTCCTTGGGCATTTATTATAAATTTAGCAGCACCTGCACGATATACATACCAGTTAAAGATTATGAAAGGCCGTGGTTGCCTGCTCATGTGTCTGCAATAGAAACAGCCAGATGTAGAAAACCATAATTCTGAAACTTTAATATTTTCTCTTCCCTTCCTCCCCCCCCTGTTTGTAAATGAACCTTAATCTATTAACTCAAAGCCGCCGTAATGTCCTCCCTGGCAGCGGTATAGAGACACCTTCCAAAAATATTCCAGTCATTACATTAAAATTTCTGAATTGTACCAAAAGCCCTCGGAACTCTACAACTGCTTCTTTGTTTTTCCTTAAAAAAATTAAAGGATTTAGAAAATCTTTCAGGAATTTCCAAAGCATAAAACTTTGGGTACGGAGCTGGGCCGAGGAAGAAAAGTCAACAAGTGAAGGGATTTAAGTGTTTTGAAAATGCCTTACACACCCAGATAAAGAAACAGTTTTAGCGAGGTTTACTTTAATGGTGGAGTATGAATTTCACGCTGAGCAGTGCGCTCTCCTTCGCTGATTCTTCCGTTTTTCTTGGATCAGGTGGGTTTTGCTTCTCTGTCGTACGTCTGCTATTAGCATGATGGACACAAATACAGTACAGCAAGCTTTAGTGGCGTTTTTCCTTATATATAATACTTATATATATATATATAATACAGTGCCTTATAAATATATATATATATATATATATACAGTGCCTCGCGAAAGTATTCTCTCTCTTGGCTGCATCTCTAAACAGTCTTCTCCTTGTATGAGCTGAAAGTTTAGAGGGACGGCCAGGTCTTCGTAGATTTGCAGTGGTCTGATACTCCTTCCATTTCAATATTATCGCTTGCACAGTGCTCCTTGGGATGTTTAAAGCTTGGGAGATCTTTTTGTATCCAAATCCGGCTTTAAACTTCTCCACAACAGTATCTCGGACCTGCCTGGTGTGTTCCTTGTTCTTCATGATGCTCTCTGCGCTTTAAACGGACCTCTGAGACTATCACAGTGCAGGTGCATTTATACAGAGACTTGATTACACACAGGTGGATTCTATTTATCATCATTAGCCATTTAGGTCAACATTGGATCATTCAGAGATCCTCACTGAACTTCTGGAGAGAGTTTGCTGCACTGAAAGTAAAGGGGCTGAATAATTTTGCACGCCCAATTTTTCAGTTTTTTATTTGTTAAAAAAGTTTGAAATATCCAATAAATTTCGTTCCACTTCATGATTGTGTCCCACTTGTTGTTGATTCTTCACAAAAAATTACAGTTTTATATCTTTATGTTTGAAGCCTGAAATGTGGCAAAAAGTCGCAAAGTTCAAGGGGGCCAAATACTTTCACAAGGCACTGTATATATATATATATATATATATCTATATATATATGTATGTATGTATATATATATGTGTATATATATATGTGTATATATATATATATATATATATATATATATATGTGTATATATATATATATATATATATATATATATATATATATATATATATATATATATATATATAATAAAATATGTTATAACAACCAAAGCTGCCCATTAAATACAGATTCTTCCATCATACAAAAAAATTGAAGGATACTGATGTTGAAAAAGAGAAAATGCATTAAAAACTTAAACTGGCACATTTTGTAGAAGAGCCTTTTTTTTCTACATTTTACAAAATGGTAATGTGTGTAATAATTATTTATTTTTTGAATTTTTCGATTTCCTGTATCTGTGTTTCACATATGAATGTGAAATAGATTGTTTATGAATGCGTAACTCGAGTAACTTGTTACCATGGCATATTTTTTCGTGTTACCAGAGCCTGCGTAGCACAAGCTATGAGCATTCCATATAATACAACTTGGAGATTTTTACACAGCTATGGTTGTCTGAAAAATTTAAAGTGTTTGTTAACCCTTAATCTATTTTTAATTATGAAAAGATATTCGCATGTGTGTACCTCTCCTAATGGGCGCGCCTGCTACACAACTCCCCACAGTGGCCCAAAGGCCCGGAGTGGGGAAGGAGCAAGCAAGTCCACTGTGGGCAGGAACACAGAAATGGGACTTTTAGGGATTTTTTCCGGTACCGTAGTCATTAAAGATGATGAGGTAGTTTAAGAAAACAATTAGAATTTATTAAATTTTACAAAAAAATGACAATATTAAAAGCACGAGAGAACATAAACAGACAAAAAATTTACGTTAAATGAACATAAAGTTATACACATTTCTGTGAGAGGTTCCTAGGCCTCCAATTAGGCGATGATCATCCCAGGCCTAATATAGGACTGCCATATGGCCCCTCTCCATGCTCTACATGTTTCGCAGCATTTGGCTGCTTCTTCAGGAGCTTTGTGATGTAGCAGTAGCTTGTATGGTTAAATCAGCACAAAGGATGGCTGTCCTAGTTGAAACCGGAAGTCCTCTCCCTCCATAGCCTCGCAGTCGTAATATTACATCACTATGGGTTATTTAGAGCACTGAATGCATCACAGGCCCTCAATCAAAGGGTTAAATGTGTTCCCTGGGAGTGATTTATAACTGTGGGGAGGTGCTTGTACTGTAAGAAGACAGAGATCCATGTTTCTGCTTAGCAGAAACACAAGATCTCTGTCTTCTCCTGTCACAGAGCGGCAATCTGACTTGTTTACATAAGCAGGCCGCCGCTCTGTCCATCTCTGGAACGATCGGCGGGTCCCTTCAGACATCGGGTCCACAGGATTAGCTGAGTGGCTCCCGCTGTGTCCAATCACAGCGGGAGCAGGTCCCTGGTGCCCCAGACCCAGAAGAAATAATCATGTACAGATAAGTGATTTTGCGCTAAAGGGCCGTCCTGCCACAGTATATGTACGTGGGGCGGTCCTTAAGCGGTTGAACTTTTATTCAAATATATTCCTCAATAGCCACAAAGGATATGAATTCACTTTGTGTGCAGTAAATGCCTTTGAAAACCCAATTATTACCATGTAATATTAGCAGGGACATCATCGCTGTACTGTACATAGCCTGTGCAGAGAGCAGAGCAAGCAGGCCCCACCCACTACAGGCTGCCTGCAGAAAACTACAGAAGAGGGCGGAGACAGGACCAGTCACACTGCGCAAGGTGAGACAGCAGCAGTGAGCGGTCTTTAAAACAGGAAGTAATGTTTCACACTGGATTACTGCACAGATCTAGAAGAAATACACAAAGCATATCAAGATTGAAGTAAGAATATACATGACTCGTATTTAGACAATATTGGATTAACTCGGAGTTCAGCTCTAAGGATGTCTGAGTATGGTATCCCATCAAACTTTTATAGATGTACTGCAGTGAAAATTCCACTCATTCCTGCTGTCCAAAGCTCTTTGGTTGCTGCCTTCAGTACTAAGGCTCACCTCTACTGTTAAGCCTAGTTGTGTCTTGAACTCTCTACCTGTTCTTAGAGACACGGGCCACCAGAAGAGTGATGTAGGTCTTGAACCATCACACTTTTTCAGTGTCAGTGAAAGGACATGACAGGTGACTTTATGGGTACACGTTTGGTGTGGATTCCCCAAAAATCTGCTCTGGGTGGAAATTAATTCTCAGAACATTTGATGGCTTGGCAAATGATGTTCGAAAGTACTTCAAAACTTTGTTTGCTATTAACATTCGATTTTGGAACAAATGGAATTTATTGAATGAACCAAAAACACTGTTAGATCTCCTTCTAATTGTCTCAAATCTCACCCACTGAATGTCCATTTGATCCCCTAATGATTACAAAATTGAATGGATGATCAAAAAGCAAAAAAATGTGAAAGAAATTCTACTAATGTATAGCCAGCTTTAGTCATTGGGTTTTGATGTGACTGTGGCGGAGCACCTGTTTGAATGTCTCGTAGTGAAGAAAAAGCGATTGTTGCCGATTTGGGTATACTGCTTTCTTGTGAATGAGGATATCTATGCTTGGAGGAGAATATGCATTTTGCGACTTTCTACGTACTCACAATGGGATGACTGTGAAGCTAAACACAACTCAGTCTACAAAGCCCAGGTGTGGCAAGGACTGGGATAGGCTAGTGTGTGCAGCAACCCCTGCCGAGACCCAATTGTTGGACACAGTAAGGCGGAGAGACTCTGCAAGGAACTGTGACCTTTATAAAGCCTCATCCTCAACCCTTCTGAACACCTTTGGGATGAATTGGAATGCCGATTAAAAGCAAGGTTTTGACCTCACAAATGTATTTTTTGACTGAACAGAAAGACACAAACTAAACTCCTTCCCAGAAAAGTGGAGAGTGGTATAGCCACAAAGAGGTGACCAACGTCATCTTAGCGCCCATGGTTTTGATAGATATACGTTGAAATCAGGTTTAGGCTTAGATTGGACCCTGACTTACTGAAACAGCTGGTTTCTTAAATCTCGTCTTCTTAGATCTCTTGTCTTCTTAGATCCCTAACCTTCCTAGATCTTTTGCCTTCTTAGATATCTTGTCTTCTTAGATTCCTTACCTTCCTAGATCTCTTGTCTTTTCAGATCTCTCATCCTTTTAGATCCCCAACATTCCTATATCTCTTGTCTTCTTAGATCCCTTACCTTCCTATATCTCTTGTCTTCTTAGATCCCTTACCTTCTTATATCTCTTGTCTTTTCAGATCTCTCATCCTCTTAGATCCCCCACATTCCTATATCTCTTGTCTTCTTAGATTCCTTACCTTCCTAGATCTCTTGTCTTTTCAGATCTCTCATCCTTTTTGATTCCCCTCATTCCTATATCTCTTGTCTTCTTAGATCCCTTGCCTTCTTATATCTCTTTTCTTCTTAGATCCCTTACCTTCCTAGATCTCTTGTCTTTTCAGATCTCTCATCCTTTTAGATCCCCCACATTCCTATATCTCTTGTCTTCTTAGATCCCTTACCTTTCTATATCTCTTGTCTTCTTAGATTCCCTTCCTTCCTAGATCTCTTGTCTTTTCAGATCTTTCATCCTTTTAGATTCCCCTCATTCCTATATCTCTTGTCTTCTTAGATCCCTTACCTTCCTATATCTCTTGTCTTCTTAGATCCCTTACCTTCCTAGATCTCTTGTCTTTTCAGATCTCTCATCCTTTTAGATCCCCCACATTCCTATATCTCTTGTCTTCTTAGATCCCTTACCTTCCTATATCTCTTGTGTTCTTAGATCCCTTACCTTCCTATATCTCTTGTGTTCTTAGAACCCTTACCTTCCTATATCTCTTGTCTTCTTAGATCCCTTACCTTCCTACATCTCTTGTCTTTTCAGATCTCTCATCCTCTTAGATCCCCCACATTCCTATATCTCTTGTCTTCTTAGATCCCTTACCTTCCTAGATCTCTTGTCTTTTCAGATCTCTCATCCTTTTAGATTCCCCTCATTCCTATATCTCTTGTCTTCTTAGATCCCTTACCTTCTTATATCTCTTTTCTTCTTAGATCCCTTACCTTCCTAGATCTCTTGTCTTTTCAGATCTCTCATCCTTTTAGATCCCCCACATTCCTATATCTCTTGTCTTCTTAGATCCCTTACCTTTCTATATCTCTTGTCTTCTTAGATTCCCTTCCTTCCTAGATCTCTTGTCTTTTCAGATCTTTCATCCTTTTAGATTCCCCTCATTCCTATATCTCTTGTCTTCTTAGATCCCTTACCTTCCTATATCTCTTGTCTTCTTAGATCCCTTACCTTCCTAGATCTCTTGTCTTTTCAGATCTCTCATCCTTTTAGATCCCCCACATTCCTATATCTCTTGTGTTCTTAGATCCCTTACCTTCCTATATCTCTTGTGTTCTTAGATCCCTTACCTTCCTATATCTCTTGTGTTCTTAGATCCCTTACCTTCCTATATCTCTTGTCTTCTTAGATCCCTTACCTTCCTAGATCTCTTGTCTTTTCAGATCTCTCATCCTCTTAGATCCCCCAGATTCCTAGATCTCTTGTCTTCTTAGATCCCTTACCTTCCTAGATCTCTTGTCTTTTCAGATCTCTCATCCTTTTAGATTCCCCTCATTCCTATATCTCTTGTCTTCTTAGATCCCTTACCTTCTTATATCTCTTTTCTTCTTAGATCCCTTACCTTCCTAGATCTCTTGTCTTTTCAGATCTCTCATCCTTTTAGATCCCCCACATTCCTATATCTCTTGTTTTCTTAGATCCCTTACCTTCCTAGATCTCTTGTCTTCTTAGATCTCCTACCTTCCTAGATCTTTTCTCTTCTTAGACCCAGTATTCTTAGATCCCTTATTATTCTAGATCTCTTGTCTCTTTTTAGATCAGTGATGCCAGTCAGTGCTGCCTTTCAGTGCCTGCTCATCAGTGCCACCCTAAAGTGCCTCCAATCAGTGCCCATCAGTGCCGCCTGTCCGTGCTGCCTATCAGTGCCCATAAATGGCACGTCTCAGTGCCCACCAGTACCTATCAGAGCCGTCTATCAGTGCCATTTATCAGTGCTCACCAGTGCTGCATATCAGTGCCGCTTATCAGTGCCCATCAGTGCTGCATATTAATGCCTCCTCATCTGTGCTACCTCATCAGTTCCCTTCATTGCCATCTCATAAGTGCCCATCAGTGCCGTATCATCAGTGTTCATGGGTGCAGCCTATCAGTGCCTATCAGTGCAGCATCATCATCGCACATCAGTGAAGGAGATAAACAGAAACTAAGAAAAACTATTTTTTTTTCAAGTTTTTGGGTATTTTATTAATTTTTTTAAGCAAAAAATAATAAACCCAGTAGTGATTAAATACAAAAAATAAGCATCATCTGTCTCAAAAAAGATCTAAAAATTTCATTTGGGTACAGTGTTGCATGACCGCACAATTATCATTCAAAGTGCGACAGCGTTGAAAGCTGAAAACTGGCCTGGGCAGGAGGGGAGTGAAAGTACCCGGTATTGAAGTTGTTACGCTTAGTAACCTTTTCACTGAACTTCTACTTTAACCACTAGCCGACTTCTCACAGTAATCCTACTGCGGCAGGTCGGCTCCCCTGGGTCCAGCAACATAGACCTACGTTGCTGGACTCCTAGTGGTCTCGGCGGCGCGCGCTCCGCTGGAGTCTCGCTCTCGCTGTGCTTAGACACAGCGGGAGTCGGGCCGGAGGAGGAGAGGCGGCGATCGCTGCCTCCCTTCCCCGATCGTCGGGGAAAGTGTGAGAAGACCCGCCTGCTTATGTAAACAAAGCAGGCGGATCTTCTCAGTGACAGACAGGGAGAGATCACAGGATTCAGCTTAGCTGAACCTGGGATCTCTGTCTGTGTCACACAACTCCCCCCCCCCCACACACGTCAGTAAGCACGAGGCATACATTAAACCCTTTGATCACCAATAGAGCTAACCCCTTCCCTGCCAGTGTCATTCTTACAGTAACAGTGCATATTTTTAGCACTGATTACTGTAGTACTGTCACTGGTCCCCCCAAAAGTGTCAAAAATGTCAGTTAGGGGTCCAGTCTGTCCACCGCAATGTCGCAGTCCCGCAAAATAACTTTTGCGCAAACCAATCAAAATTCGCTTATTGCGATTTTTTTACCAAAAATATGTAGCAGAAAACAAATTGGCCTAAAATGTAAAAAAATTTAGATTTTTACATTTTTTTTTGGGAATGTTATATAGCAGAATGTGAGAAACCAAGATGAGCATTATGTAGGATTATTCAAGTTTTTCCGACTTTTTCTCCATCAGCAGAGTTCTCCTTTAACATTTCTCTATATGCTTTCCAAAAACGTCATTGCATAGTAACAGCATAGTATAGAGGTATATAGCGTTCATATTTGCCAGAGATCCATCCAGGCTTTCAGTACATCATTATCACATAGAGGACGGATTGCCCTGCTGGAGGGTGAGGGGACCCCAGGGACCCCGGCTTAGAAAAATATTCCCATTCTGCTCATTGTGTCATTCACTTCCCATTATGGGTTTTCTCCATTCTAAACCTCCGCCCACACAAAAGGAAAAGCTGTCATGTTTTCCAATATTCTAATCATGTTGTAGCAATTTACGGAGGTTAATTTAGATGTTCTAATTGCATCTATATTTCCCATTAACCGCATTCCAAGCTCCTTATTAACACAGACTGATACGGCAATAAACCCCGGCGTGTATGAGGGCAAGACCGCAATTAGAAGGTTAAACCACTAAATTATCATCAAAGCGCTGCACTGTGAAATATTGGAACTTGTAACAGTTACAACCTCAAGCAGAAATAAACACACAACTAACACACACACATAAGCACACAACTAATACACACACATAGGCACACAACTAATACACACACATATGCACGCAACTAATACACACACATAGGCACGCAACTAATACACACACATAAGCACACAACTAATACACATGGGCACACAACTAATACACACACATAAGCACACAACTAATACACACACATAAGCACACAACTAATACACACACATATGCACGCAACTAATACACACACATAGGCACGCAACTAATACACACACATAAGCACACAACTAATACACATGGGCGCACAACTAATACACACACATAAGCACACAACTAATACACACGCATAGGCACACAATTTATACACACACATATAGGCACACATAATACGCACACATGGTCACACAACTAATACACATACATAGGCACACAACTAATACACACACATAGGCACACAACTAAGACACACACATGGGCACACAACTAATACACACACATGGGCACACAACTAATACACACACATGGGCACACAACTAATACACACACATATGCACATAATTAATACACACACATAGACACAAAGCAAATACACACACATGCACAACTAATACACACACATATGCACACAGCTAATACACATACTGTACATAGACACAAAGCGAATACACACACACACACACTCGGGCACACAACTAATACACCCATATGGACACATAATTAATCCACACACATAAGCACACAACTAATCCACACATGGACACACAACTAATACACACACATAGGCACACAACTAATACACACACATATGCACACAACTAAGACACACACATAGGCACACAACTACTACACACACGTAGGCACACAACTAATACACACACATATGCACACAACTAAGACACACACATGGGCACACAACTAATACACATGGGCACACAACTAATACACACACATGGGCACACAACTAATACACACACATATGCACATAATTAATACACACACATAGACACAAAGCAAATACACACACATGCACAACTAATACACACACATATGCACACAGCTAATACACATACTGTACATAGACACAAAGCGAATACACACACACACACACACACACACACGGACACACAACTAATACACACAAATGGGCACATAATTAATCCACACACATAGGCACACAACTAATCCACACATGGACACACAACTAATACACACACTTAGACACAAAGCGAATACACACACAGGCACACAACTAATACACACACATAGGCACACAACTAATACACACACATAAGCACACAACTAACACACACACACACAAACATATGCACACAACTAATATACACACATAGACACACAACTAATACACACACATGGACACACAACTAAAACACACACAGGCACACATCTAATACATACACTTACAGTATACTTGTATAGATCGTTCAGTTGTATCCGACTCTCTGCAAATCTATGGGTCAGCTGTCTGGGCACCATGGCTGATACACTTGAAAGGGAAAAAGGTATGGACAAATGGACTTTGTTGTTGGCACCATGACAGGACAATACGTCATAAAAAGTATTTTTTATTGTGAAACTATTAAAAATGTGTATATATACAAAACAAACATAAAGCAAAAACAAAAAACACAATCAAACAATTGTTGCTAGTAATATAATAGTTAGGGCTCTTTCACACGGCCGCTCCGATTTCTTCTTCCGATGTTGAACTTTTTTTTTTTTTTGACGGACACGGATGACATTTGTGTCATCCGGTCCGTATGTGGATGATATACGGGCATAATGTATGTCTATGGGGATTGTGGATGTCAGCGGTTTCATCCGCATTTCATTTTGCTTCCTTTCCGTTTTTTTAACGGAAGAAAAATAGGGTTCTGTTCTGTTCCAAAAAACAGAACAGAACTGAAAGGACACAAATCGATATCGGATGTCAGCGGATGGTCATCCGCTGACATCCACAATCCCATTGACATGCATTATGTCCGTATATCATCCGCAAACGGATGGGAGTGCTGAGCTAAGCTATAGAGGGGATCCGGTGTGCCGTGAACCAGCGGAGAGAGAGAGAGGGGTCCTGTTCCAGGAAAGCCTTCCAAGGTCGTGAGTACTGTGGACTGCCCCTGCCTAATGTCAGAGGGACCACTCTGGAGAAGGTTCTAGGGATCCAGGAGTCAGCTAGCTGTTAAAGGGGGTGCCTGATTAGAGGACCCTGAAGTATTAGAGGGGGTGCCTAGTCAGAGGACCCTGAAGTATTAGAGGGGGTGCCTAGTCAGAGGACCCTGAAGTATTTGAGGGGGTACCTGCAGTTTGGGCCCTGAAGAGTCAGTGTACAGTGTGAAGTGTACAAAGTTAAGAGTTGCAGCAGCACAAGTATTTACAAGGAGCTACCTCAGTCAGTGAAGGGCTGGAGGGAGCTGTTCAGTGACTTTTGAGCTAAAGAAGTGTCAGGAGTCAAGTGTTCTACAGTCCTGGATCTTCTGAGTTAACAGTCAAGTTAAAGTTGAGGTTCCAGCACAATTTCAGTAACACAGTAACTGTAACCAGGAAGCGCTGGCTGGCATTCAGCTGGCGCCAAGACAGCGCCAACGGGCATTTTTCTTTATAGTGTCCCAATCAAACCTAGTTGAGCCAGAGGAATATCCCACTCATTCCCTTCTCCCATCCCCTAAATATAATAGAACAAAACAAACCAAAGATGCTGGAATGGTCATTGTCTCAGTCCTCACACCTG
The DNA here is from genome assembly GCF_965119305.1 of Pelophylax lessonae. NCBI lineage: Eukaryota > Metazoa > Chordata > Amphibia > Anura > Ranidae > Pelophylax > Pelophylax lessonae. The sequence goes on along the minus strand of NC_138779.1, from coordinate 38,250,809 downwards.
GGGTCACAACACAATGTGTTGGAGGTGTCGCCGGTAACAATGGCAGACCCACATCAGGCATAAGACCTGGAAATACTGCTACATAATAATAATAATAATAATAATAATAATAATAATAATAGTAGTAGTAGGTGTAGTAAATAATAATAGTAGTAGTAGCAGTAGGTGTAGTAAATAGTAGTAGTAGGTGTAGTAAATAATAATAGTAGTAGTAGCAGTAGGTGTAGTAAATAGTAGTAGTAGTAGTAGCAGTAGGTGTAGTAAATAATAATAGTAGTAGTAGCAGTAGGTGTAGTAAATAGTAGTAGTAGTAGATAGTGCTAATAGACATTAATCCTTGTAAGTTGTAGTATTGTCTAACAGTGGTAGAAGTAGTTTTAGTAGGACGATGCTTGTATGTCAAACATTAAACCCATCATTTGCTATCTGCAGACAGTTACTGTATAACTAGTAGGGAGACACAGCTGGATTCCTCCACCTGACCTCCAGTGCTCTGATGCTGTAAGTAATCGATTGTTCTGTCCTTTGTTTTGTCTTTTTAATGGGCAGTAAAACTGAAGCGCGCATTTTTCTCTTTCTCTTGTGTTGCACGCAAGTGTTTAAATTCCAGAAATGTGCATTTCAAAGCACCTCCTGAATAACCCCTTTCACTGGGGCAGGATATGTCTGAAAGGATCCAACAACACCACTCAAATCCCCAGATGGGAATCTACACACCGCAAGGCACAAAGATTAACCTTTAAAGCATCTTCTCCTACGATAACCTAATACTGCCAGTCTGCAGGTCCTTACTCGCCTCTCACGGCCCGTCTTCTTGTGTGATATCCATTGTATAATGTGTCCTGGTATAAATACACTACATGTCTATGCTACGAGGAATTGTAGTGATCTGTGTCCCCCTACCCACTTTGTATAAATGTGTGTAAATATATCATATAAAAGGGTCCATCTACCTAAAACGAATATATCAAGGCTGCTGGAGAGTTAAAGAAGAATTCCAGGTACTGTATAGATAATTAAATAGTTGCA
>NC_138779.1:38229780-38247280 GCF_965119305.1 Pelophylax lessonae | reverse complement strand
GCTGGTGGGTACAGCTGGCTGCTACTGCTGTGGGTACTGCTGGCTCAGGCTGGTACTGCTGGCTTGTACTGTGCTGTGGGTACTGCTGGCTGGTACTGCTGGCTCAGGCTGGTACTGCTGTGGGTATTTCTGATTCAGGCTGGTACTGTGCTGTAGGTACTGCCTTGGGTACTGCTGGCTCAGGCTGGTACTGTGCTGCTGGTACTGCTGGCTAGTACTGCTGGCTGGTACTGCTGGCTCAGACTGGTCCTTCTGGCTGGTACTGCTGTGGGTAATGCTGGCTGGTATTGCTGTGGGTACTGCTGGCTGGTACTGTGCTGTAGGTACTGCTGGCTGGTACTGTTGTCTCTGGCTGGTACTGCTGTGGGTACTACTGGCTCTGGCTGGTACTGCTGGTTCTGCTGTGTGTACTGCTGGCTGTGGCTGGTACTGCTGTGGGTACTGCTGGCTATGGCTTATACTGCTGTGGGTACTGCTGGCTCTGGCTTATACTGCTATGAGTACTGCTGGCTCTGGCTGGTACTGCTGTGAGTACTGCTGGCTCTGGCTGGTACTGCTGGCTCTGGCTGGTACTGCTGGTTCTGGCTGGTACTGCTGTGTGTGCTGCTGGCGGGAAATGGTGGCTAGCAGCGACGCCACGCTGGAGGAAGAGGCAATGTTTCCTTTATTGGTCACAGCCGGAGTGCATTTGATATCACTCCGCCTGTGACTCACTCAGACTGTCAGAACGGAGCCGGAAATATACAGGAAGCATTGGCTCCGTTCTGACAGATCAGCTGTGAGACACAGACTCCGCTGCACGGGGGGCCAGACCAAATAACTTTGAGGGCCGCATACGGCCCCCGGGACGTAGGTTCCCCACCCCTGCTCTAAACACTTAGCAGTGTTTAGTGGCAAAAGCTTGGCTCATGCACACTGCAGCTCAAAAAAAAAAAAAAGGCTGCTTTTACAGGCATTAGAGCTTTTATTTATCTGCCTAAATGCCTTTGTGCTCTTTTGTGCATTTTTATTGAGCTTCTTTAAACTTCTTTGAGCTTTTTTTGAGCATAAGCATTTTTTTTCACAAACCCTTCCCTTTTTCATGCTTTTTGCGCTTTTTTGTGCATTTTGGGCACTTAGGCGTTTGCAATTGCTGCTTGGAAGCTCCTCTCAAAAATGCGAGTTTGGTGGGTTTTTTTTCCTGCCTGTAAGAGCGTATGCCTGTAAAATCTTTTTCCCGCTTTTTGTGCTTTTTCGCGCATTTTTGGGCACTCAGGCATCTTTCCGGGTCGAAAGCTCCTCTCCAAAAAGTGAGTTTGGTAGTTATTTTTTTTTTTGTAACAACATGTGCCTGTAAACTCCTGAAAAAGCCATAGTGTGCATGGACACATTGGCTAACATGGAGGGGAGTTTCCAGGCAGAGAAAAATGAGAGCTCAAAAGCCTGTGGGAGCAGCTTCTTTGAGCTTCTTTGAGCTGCAGTGCGCATGAGCCCTTAATACTCTAAACAAGCAGAAAAAACCCCTACCAAACTCACATTTTTTAGAGGAACTTTCGAGCAGAAAAGACGACTAAAAAAAATTGTAAAAAAGCAAAATTTCTTCATCATTTTAGGCCAATTTGTATTCTGCTACATATTTTTGGTTAAAAAAATCCCAATAAGCGTATATTGATTGGTTTGCACAAAAAATATAGCGTCTACAAACTATGGGATATATTTATCTATTTCTTTTTTGGAATGGCGGTAATATGCGACTTATAGAGGGTCTGCGATATTACAGCTGACAAACACCTAACTGACACTTTTTGGGGACCTGCTAGAAACATTTGGGTTGATTTACTAAAGGCACTTTGGTGCACATTGCAAAGTGCAGTTACTCCAGAGCTTAGTAAATGAGGTAAAGCTTCCCTTTGCAAAGAATACCCAATCACATGCAAGAAGAAATAAAACAGCATTTTTGCTTGCACTTGATTGGTTAATGGAAGTCAACAGATCTGCTCATTTACTAAGCTCTAGTGCAACTGCACTTTTCAAAATGCGCACTGTGGTTGATTTACTAAAGGCAAATAGACTGCGCACTTAGCAAAGTGCAGTTGCTCCAGAGCTTAGTAAATAAGCAGAGGCTCTGCTGACTTCCATCATCCAATCATGTGCAAGAAAAAATGCTGTTTCTTTTTTTTTTCCTTGCATGTGATTGGATATTCTTTGTAAAGTGAAGCGTTACCTCGTTTACTAACCTCTGGAGCAACTGCTCTTGCAGAGAGGCGCTGCACCTTGCAAAGTGCACAGTCTATTTACCTTTAGTAAATCAACCCCAATGTTTAGTAAATGAACCCCATTGGCTCTTGTTTCTGCCTTTAGAGCCATCCCTAGACATCTTGTGCTTATTTTACCATACCATTATGACATAAAAATAGAGGTCTTTTTTTACATAAAAAAATAAACTCCACCCCCACCCAACCCACTGAGAAAAAAATGGTGATTTGTGCTTTTGTTGAATTCTGTTTAGATTTTGTTAACTGTTGTAAGGTGCACTTTCCTTTTGAAGGACTGATGAATGAGTGACCAAGGTTATGGTAATGGCCATTGTACTTCAGCCTAAAATGCTTGGTGCTAAAAAGTGCCCAAGGCGTTTTCTTCCCATAATGGCCGTCTTGGGTCACAGCCTAGGTCACCAAAGTTGGGAGAGAGGGTAGCAATAGACCTCAGAAATAAGAGAAGGTATTTGGATTTCTCATTCTGTCACATATCCAAGAAAAAGAGAATTACATTTGTACTATACACCACCATTGGTTCTGGATGTACAGTTAGTCATTGGGCAAAAGGAAGAATTTGCTTGGTATCCTGAAATGAGAGATAATCCTCTTAGAAGCCCTAATGCTATACTGTCAATATCGATCAGCGGCAGATCGCTTTTCAGTGGGTTTATGAGAGATGGTGAGGAGGCAATATGTCCCCTTTTCACTGCCTGCTTTAACCTTTAAAATGCCAACCAACCATGCATTGTAGGTGTACGTGGGGGAGTGCAGCGTGGTACGGAGACAATAATTCACACAGGCAGGTGCAATAGAAGACTTTTATTGAAATAGCACAACAAATCCAGTGGAAAGGCTACCCAACTAGGTGTACTCACAGTTTCCAGTGACGTGAAGAGCACAGGTTTGACCTAGAATGAAAGCTTCTGTAAAGAGAGTAGAAATGAAGCCTGGCCATCTTGTGCCCAAGCGGGGCAAGTTCCACAGAGTTGTGACCCTATGCTTTCCTTTCTTATAAGGAACCTTTCCTTACTACTACTGCTCTCCCTAACAGGCAGGGTATCTGTCCCTACTCTACCAACTTGCAAAAGCATGCCAAGCCTGGGAGCCAAGATCTTAAGTAGGCTCTGCCTGACCCAAGATGGCTGCTGGAGTCACATGGGGCATCAGCGGACCATCAGGGACCATAGAGAAACTGTGCTCCCCCTTGACTTCCTCTCCAGCTGCGGTGCTAAGCGCCACCTGCAGTGGAGAAAGTAGACTGCCTCTGCCTACACATATTGTTGCAGGGCCAATGTAAGACCGGTGAAGATGAAAGATCTTGTTATAAAGGGGAGCGTAGACATCACAGAGCTAGAAGCGATCACATTGCTGGATAAGTGTGCCGTATTATTCCAATCTCCTGTGATTACTGGCGCATTATGGTAAAAGCTCTTGGGGGTCAAAAATGTAACATTTAATTTATTGGTTTAATCTAACTCCCTTTGCATACCTTTATCCAGCCCTTTGGGCATTATTCCCCCCACTGTCAGCAACAGTGGGGCATAGTTCCTGCCACTGACACCAACAATGGGTTTTTATTCCTCCCACTGACACCAACGATGGAACACTATTTCTCCCACTGACACCAACGATTGGGCACTTTTTCTAGCACTGACACCAACGATGGGGCATTATTCTTCCCACTGACACCAACAATGGGTTTTTATTCCTCCCACTGACACCAACGATGGAGCACTATTCCTCCCTTGGATACCAATGATGCGACACTATTCCTCCCACTGACGCCAATGATGGAACACTATTCCTTCCACTGACACCAATGATGGGGCATTATTCTTCCCACTGACACCAACGATGGAACACTATTCCTCCCACTGACACCAACGATTGAGCACTTTTTCTGGCACTGACACCAACGATGGGGCATTATTCTTCCCACTGACACCAACAATAAGACACTATTCCCCCCCCCCCCCCGACACCAACGATGGGGCACTATTTCTCCCATGGATGCCAATTATGGGGCACTGCTTCTCCTTCTAATACCAATCATGGAGCATTGTTTAATTCCACTGGTGCCACAACATTTTCTTCTCCCATTGGCCACAGTCTGGCCCCCCCCTAAAGTGTTTGAAGGACAGTAAACTGGCCCCTTGTTTAAAAAAGTTTGGAGACCCCTGGTATAGAGCATTCTTACGTTGATGGTCCAGGATTTATTTTTTTCAACTTTTTTTAAAGTGTATTTGTTTAAGAGTCCATTCACACTGCCGTGACTTGTGAGGCGACTTGTGTGCCCTCAAGTCGCCCCAAGTCGCTTGACATAACAAAAGCAATGTTAATCAATGAGTGCCGTCTTAATTGGCACTACTAAAGTCGCTCCGACTTCAGAAAAGGGTCCTGTACTACTTTGAGGCGACTTGTATCTGACTTGTCCCATAGACTTCAATGGGAGTCACCTCCTTATCTTATTTGAAGTGACTTGTGATCCGACTTTCCATTAAAATGGTCCTGAACCAGAAAAAAAGAACATTTTTCTTAGAATTTTTAGTAGCACAAGGATGGGGCTCCGCTCCTTTCACACCTGGGCATTTTTGTTGCACGCGTTTATTGGGCATTTTTTGGGCGTCTTTGGAGGCAGGCATAACATCTGAACTTCTGTATAGGGGTATATACACACACACATATATGTATATATACACATACACACATACAGGTGTGATAGGAGCGGAACCCCATCCCTGCGCTAATGAAGTTATTTGCAGGGATGTGGCTCCGCTCCTATCACACCTATATATGTGTATGTGTATATATACATATATGTGTGTGTGTATGTATACCCCTACACAGAAGTTCAGATGTCATGCCTGCCTCCAAAGACGCCCAAAAAATGCCCGATAAACGCCTGAAACAAAAACGCCCAGGTAGAGCGGAGCCCCATCCTTGCGCAACTAAAAATTCTAAGAAAAATGATCTTTTTTTCTGGTTCTGGACATGCTACAGAGCTGAAACTTCACAGGTACACTTTTTAGACCCCCCAGACACTAAATCCAAAGAAATCTCATTTTTTGTTTTTTTTTTCTCAATAATTTTTTCAATAATTGGCTCTCTATCAAAAACGACAATTTTTAAGAATTTTTTTTTTGTGTGATTGAGCATGACCGAGAACCATCATATTCTGATTGGCCAAATACAAAGTCGTACAAAGTCGTCTATCATACAAGTCGCGCTGAATTCGCTGAAGTCGCGCTGAAAGTCGCGCTAACAAGTCGCCCCTTATGAGGCGACTTTCTGGTCGCGGCAGTGTGAATGGGGTCTAACTCTAAATTCATATATGTTTTTGTCCTTAATCAAAACTTCCTCGGGCCTAACCTTTGTCCGGGTCATTCTGTTTAAAAATTCAGTGTCATCAAAAAGAAAAAAAAGAAGCAACAAACTTTTACTTCTGTTGCAAAAGTCCTTGGTAAGACCTGTAATTCATTGATAAAAGAGGCTGTTTATGGCTGTCTGTGCAGCCCTCCAAGGTGATTATCCCAGCCGAGCATTTCGGGATCAGCTTATAGAAAAAGTCACTGCTCCCTTCATCAGCGGTTTTATTCCTATTTTATGTTAGCCTTTTAATGCCTACTTTTATGTCATTATTACCTCTTCTGGCTTTTGTTCATGGTAGTTTCCTCTATAATTACATATTGATTACTCCGCTGACTGGCTCTCCAAGCCCCTTTACACTTTTTTTTTTGACATTGCAGCCCCCTATTATGTCCTTTGTCTATTGTTGTCTTCTGGAAGCAATTCTCCTACTGACATCTCTGAGGGCTTTGTAGGCTCCTCGAATCTTTGCTCAATGTCCAAGTAACATATATGTCTAATAGCAGGCACCATAAAGTGCTAGTAAATTATTTTTATTGGGTAGGCAGCTTTTGCAAAGCTTGGGACAATCCTGAACTTCGGGGCATGCTATATGCCAAACCTGAGTTTGATCCATAGTTGAAAACTCTGGTGGGAACCCCACATATGCCTGCTTTGTAGAATTACACTTGGGCTACAAATGAGGATTTGCCTATATTGCGTGGAAAGCAGTTTTGCCATTATTGGTGCGGGCAGCCTATTGTATTAGAGTGTACACCCCAGAGCACAAACACACATGTGTATATCAGCAGAGCAGTGGACGGTGTCAGTAGAGAAGAGATTGGTGTCAGTAGGGCAGTGGACGGTGTCAGTAGAGAAGAGATTGGTGTCAGTAGGGCAGTGGACGGTGTCAGTAGAGAAGAGATTGGTGTCAGTAGGACAGTGGACAGTGTCAGTAGAGAAGAGATTGGTGTCAGCAGAGCAGTGGACGGTGTCAGTAGAGAAGAGATTGGTGTCAGTAGGGCAGTGGACGGTGTAAGTAGAGAAGATATTGGTGTCAGTAGAGCAGTGGACGGTGTCAGTAGAGAATAGATTGGTGTCAGTAGGACAGTGGACAGTGTCAGTAGAGAAGAGATTGGTGTCAGCAGCAGTGGACGGTGTAAGTAGAGAAGAGATTGGTGTCAGTAGGACAGTGGACGGTGTCAGTAGAGAAGAGATTGGTGTCAGTAGGGCAGTGGACGGTGTCAGTAGAGAATAGATTGGTGTCAGTAGGACAGTGGACAGTGTCAGTAGAGAAGAGATTGGTGTCAGCAGAGCAGTGGACGGTGTCAGTAGAGAAGAGATTGGTGTCAGTAGGGCAGTGGACGGTGTAAGTAGAGAAGATATTGGTGTCAGTAGAGCAGTGGACGGTGTCAGTAGAGAATAGATTGGTGTCAGTAGGACAGTGGACAGTGTCAGTAGAGAAGAGATTGGTGTCAGCAGCAGTGGACGGTGTAAGTAGAGAAGAGATTGGTGTCAGTAGGACAGTGGACGGTGTAAGTAGAGAAGAGATTGGTGTCAGTAGGACAGTGGACAGTGTAAGTAGAGCAGTGGACGGTGTCAGTAGAGAAGAGATTGGTGTCAGTAGGACAGTGGACAGTGTAAGTAGAGCAGTGGACGGTGTAAGTAGAGAATAGATTGGTGTCAGTAGGGCAGTGGACGGTGTCAGTAGAGAAGAGATTGGTGTCAGTAGAGCAGTGGACGGTGTCAGTAGAGAAGAGATTGGTGTCAGTAGAGCAGTGGACGGTGTCAGTAGAGAAAAGATTGGTGTCAGTAGGACAGTGGACGGTGTCAGTAGAGAAGAGATTGGTGTCAGTAGAGCAGTGGACGGTGTAAGTAGAGAAGAGATTGGTGTCAGTAGAGCAGTGGACGGTGTAAGTAGAGAATAGATTGGTGTCAGTAGGACAGTGGACGGTGTAAGTAGAGAATAGATTGGTGTCAGTAGGGCAGTGGACGGTGTAAGTAGAGAAGAGATTGGTGTCAGTAGGGCAGTGGACGGTGTAAGTAGAGAAGAGATTGGTGTCAGTAGGGCAGTGGACGGTGTCAGTAGAGAAGAGATTGGTGTCAGTAGGGCAGTGGACGGTGTAAGTAGAGAAGAGATTGGTGTCAGTAGGGCAGTGGACGGTGTAAGTAGAGAAGCTGGCCATAAAGGGGTCATTATTTTTGTTCAGCCAAAGGGCAGAATGAAAAAAAAAAAAATGGGTTCCTCTATCCACACAATCAAAGTGGATGGAGAAATCCTCCAAGGTGGACCAATGTAACTATGTAAAAATATCCATACCTTTAATTGACTTTAACCACTTAAGGACTGCCCCATAGCAGATATACTGCTACAGGGCGGCCCTCCTGTGCAGAATCACGTATATTTACGAGATTCGACACTTCCACCTAGGGGGGGAGCACTTCTTCAAATGTGCTTATTCACAGCAGAAGCCGATCTGCGGGTGCCAGGCAATGGATGTCTGCCGACACCCACTGATCATCGGGCAGAGACACAGAACGGAGCCCTGCATATGTAAACCAGGCAGAGTTCCATTCTGACGGGGGGGGGGGGATAGATTTTGTATCCAAGGCAGGGAATAAAATCCACCGCTTCCCTTAGTAAAAGAAGCACATTTAACACAAAAACACTGGCTAGGCACACAGTTAATCGTTTGATCGCCCTAGATGTTTAACCCCTTCCCAGCCAGTGTCATTAAAAAAACAAGAGCTGGCGCTCTGGATAAATACAGAGGGTTCGGTGTGACCAGTGTATGGCGGGCCATGCACTGTTACTTACAGTAACTAAAGGCCCGTACACACGTACCGATCTGCCGATTGTAGGCTTGTTAGTATGATGCCTCCGACAGCCGACAGCGCACATTCGGCCGAAAAGAATCTGTCATGCAAGCATTAAAATTTTTGTATGCCGACACCAGAGCGGCCGATTGTTCGCCAGTCAGTACAGAATTCGGCCGACAGACCGCTGATTTGCAAGACTGGGCATGCTCAGAAAAGGAAAAACACAGGGAAAGTTAACCATTACATGACATCACTTCTGCAGTCGGCTGTAGTCGGCGGACAAAATTCTTGTGCAGTCTTTTGCACTTTTCAACAGACACCGACAGCCCTGGACAAAAGACGGCCGATCGTTCGGCCGACGATCGGTACGTGTGTACGGGGCTTAAACTAACAGCAGTGCATCTAAGTGCAAGACATACCATAAAGGTATGAAAGTCCATCAAAGAAAAAACAGTCCATAACAAAGGGCTGGCTCCATGACACAGAGAAGTCAGGCTCTTTGGAAAGGGTTAAAAGAAAGAAAAAGTTGGAGCGCCTCTAAGTGCAGTATGTTTAATCCAGGGGTGCACACAGAATATAAAAACTCACATGGGGTACATGGTGTAAGGCTCAAAGCTGGTGCCGGGAGATGGAGTCCAAAGTCCAGTGTCCGAGAGTGGAATGCAGATGGAAGCTGGTGAATGGAATAGGAGGACAAACAAAGCCGGCCGTTGTCTTCCGGGATCAGATTGCTTCCGCGTATCAGACTGGAACGCAGCGTATCGCCGCGTGACGTCACCAGGGTGTCATCCAGGTTGTGCACCCCTTGATTAAACATACTGCACTTAGAGGCGCTCCGTCTGTTTCTTTCTTTCAGCAAATGTCATTAGTACAGTGACAGTGAATATTTTACCACTCTATTAGTATCACTGGTTCCCACAAAGTGTCAGTTAGTGTCAGATTGTTCGCCGCAATATCGCAGTTCCGCTGTAAGTCGCTGATCGCCGCCGTTACTACTATAAAAGATAAAAATTCCAGTATATATCCCATAGTTTGTAGATGCTATAACTTTTGCACAAACCAATCAATATATACTAACAGGGATTTCTTTTTTTTTAAACAATAATGAATGTATCAAAAATGGGGTAAAAGGGTAAGAGAGACCTCAAACTCCCCAAATAGAGAGGTACTCAATGGGATGAAGGAAAGGGGAAATGGGAGTTGTTTCTGGATTTTAGGGTACCAGTATCTACTGATTATGAAATTAGTATAACATATAATAAAATAAAATATCTTTATTCCATATAAAAATAAAACACACAGACATACATAGTAACAAAATCGACAAAACTTATGTACAATCAAAAATGACTAGTATCCATTTGACAATACATTAAACTGCGGAGAGTGGTCGGGATGTCTCCACGGTTAATTCTCTACATGTTTCGCGGATTGGGCCGCTTCTTCAGGAGAAACAGTGATTTTTAAAAAAGGAGCGATTCTATAGAATAAAACAGAGATTGAATGAGCCACAACATATAGTTTATGGACATTTACACAGACTTAAGGATATTAAGCAGCATATATGGGGAGAAGTATCTATGTTACCTGAGGTCACCATAGAACAGAGCATATCCAATGGGGACGGCAGGATCATCACAAAAGTCTACTATCTGGAAGTTGGTACCATTTACAAGTCAACTATTTGTAGGCTTTTAATACAATAATGAATGTAAAAGAATACATAATGACCTAATTTTTCAAATTTTTTTATTAGACATGTTTTATATCAGAAACTAAAAATATTGTTTTTGCTTAGAAATTAAGGGGTCTTTGCGATTTTTTATTTTTTGCGCTATAAATAAATAGAAGTGATCAAATACCACCAAAAGAAAGCTCTATTTGTGGGGAAAAAAGGAAATAAATGTAATTTATGAACAGTATTGCATGACGGCGCAATTGTCAGTTAACCTCCCTGGCGGTATTCCCGAGTGTGGCTCGGGGTGGGATTTCACTGCCATAAGCGGTAACCCCGAGCCACACTCGAAGTACCACCAGGGAGCATCGCTGAATCCTGGTAGAGGGTTACTTACCTTGTCGCCGGGATCCTGCGATGTGTCCCTTCGGCATACGGCGGCCGGATCTTCTGCCCGATGCTCTGTGCCCCGGCTTCCGTCTCCTGCGACGTGACGCTCGCAGGGGGGTGGAATCGGCGGCAAATTTGAAAAATAAAAAACACAAACACACTGATTTCATTACAAAATAAAATGAATTGATATTAGCTTGCCCCCCAGTGCCCTTTCCTGCAGTTTCACTGTACTTTTATATATATATATATATATATATATATATATATATATAAAATATATAATATAATTATAATAATAATAATAAAATAGTATTATAAAGTTTGAAACACAAAATGAAATAATAATATAATTATTAATATTATTATATTTATATTTATATTTATATTTTATAAATAAAATATAATAACATAATATAATAAATGACTATAAATAAGTTAAAGTATATATATATATATATATATATATATATATATATATATATATACACACATTATATATAATATATTATAAATATATATATATATATATATATATTTTTATAATATATTATATATAATGTGTGTATATATATATATATATATATATATATATATATACTTTAACTTATTTATAGTCATTTATTATATTATAATTTTTCATTTTGTGTCTCAAACTTTATCATACCCGAGATGTTATAAAGAAGAACACACAGTAAAAAAAATCATATGTAAATAGTTGGTTTTTTGATGCTCGTCCTTAAGAATTACATGCAAAATAATGGTTCCCGCTTTCAGCATCTGAAATCGGAAAGAATCATACCGCCAGGGAGGTTAAAATAACGCAGTGCTGTATCACAAAAAATGGCCTGGTCACGAAGCGCAAGTGGTTAGTTTACAATTTAATTAATTGTAAATTCATTCTAATTTACTATTTTTATTATATTTTTACAATCATTTCTTGCATAGCACTTACAGACGAGCTGAGTCAAGCATTTTGAACCTCTACCTCTCCCCACCTCCCCCATGGGAAAGGAAAATGAAGCATATAACGACGGGGGTTCCCTTCCGCCAACTGGATCTGACGTTATATAGGGGTTTAAGGGTCCAAAAAAAAAAATAAAAGCGTGTGGCAAAAGTTATTGCAGCCTGTAATCAATATTGAGAATGAGTGAACATACACAGAAGCCCCTGTGTCAATGCAATCATCTAATCACATTGTAGAAGACTGAAGTCAGACTAAAGCCTGATGAATTGTGGTTGCCATGGATTAATGCCTTTTGTCATTTGCCTTTTGTATTTTGCCCTTAGCTTTAAATCCACCCAAAATTGACCAATCCATGCTTAAAAAGAAACAGGAGCATTTGAAAGTCCGGAGCAGTGCTTTATACAATTAATCTTCCTATATTTCCCAATGGACAGCAGGAAGCCAATGTATATTAACCCCGATGTTGTAGAAGTTCCCTGCGGAGGAAATGTATATGCGTACAGTTTAGATATAGTAACTAAAACTTTCAATTATGCTTTGACCTAACAATTGCCCTTGACAATTGTGTTATGCAGAGGAAACCGAGCCTCTACAGCGTAACAGCCAGTTAAAAAACACGCGGAAAGTCTAATGCAATACATTTTGTTTTTTTTTTTTTTGTTTAAAAGAGTAACCACTTTTATTGCGAAAAAAACATTCCCTTCTGGGTGATCTCTGTACATTGCAAGGATTTTAACAAACTTTGTTACAGATTCCTAACTTTATTCTGAAGAAATCACGGTTTGTTCCTCTGTGCTCAGTGAGTCTAATGGGAGTGGCTTCATAATGATCAATCAGCTGTGCAGCTGCAGAGCACTAATGAGGAAATTTGCTGGGTCTGCAGCATCCCTTTAGACGTGTTCCTATTGGGAGTATCTCTCCAAAAAATGAAATTTCTCTTGCAGGGGATGCCTGAAATCTGACTTGCATTGTAAGGCAGATTTCCTGGGAAAATCAGTCAGCCAATCACATTCTGTGTACAGAACATCCCCAGGTAGCCATATTGCATTGCATTTTCAGAAAATTACAACAGCTGAAAAGGAAAGGTAATTTTTAATAACATTCAATTACAATATGATTTGTGCAGCAATTGTATATGCTATATTGTTTTTTATTTTTGTTTGCTATTTTTTCCCCCACGAAAGTAGAGTTACCCTTAAAGACAACCTGTTACATAAATGTAATTACTAATCTTCATTTTAATGGTACATTTACACTACTTCACTTTAGTAAAGCACACATTGCTTCAAAGCACAGTTATGCAGGCTACGTGCGTTGGTATGCCTTTGTGCCATTCATTTTGGGGCACAGCCCAGGAAAAATTGAACAGGTCTGATTTTTAGCCCTTTTATTAGGTGATTGTAATGCATGCAACATGCCACTTAACACGTTAACATGGACCAAATGCACTACAATGGACCACCCTAGTGTGAATGGACCTTCAAAGACAAGTTCAGGCTTACTTAACCAATTACTGACCGCCCCATAGCCGATATACTGCTACAGGGCGGCCCTCCTGTGCAAAATCCCGTATATATATATACAGTATATATATATATATATATATATATATATATATATATATATATATATACACGATTCTGCACTTTCACCTACAGGGGGAGCACACACGCTGCCAGTGGGTTGCTTCTGCTATGATTACTCCCATCAGAAGCTGATCTGCGGGTGTCCACCGCCATCCGCCGATTGTTGGGCAGAGACACAGAATGGGGCTCTGTCTATGTAAACAAGGCAGAGCTCCGTCATGACAGGGAGGAAGGAATGGATTTTGTGTCCCTGCAAAGCAGGGAATAAAATCCATTAATTCTCTGACTAAAAGCAGCACACAGACCACCAAATACCGGCTAGGTACACATTTAACCCTTTGATCACCCTAGATGTTATTAGTACAGTGACAGTGCATATTTTTAGCATTGATTGCTCTATTAGTGTCACTGTTTCCCGCAAAGTGGCAAACGTGTCAGTTGGTGTCCAATTGTCCACAACAAATTTGCAGTCCCACTATAAGTTGCCAATTGCCACCATTACTAGTATTAAAAAAAAAAAAATCGAGGATACTGTATATCCCATAGTTTTGTAGAAGAGATAACTTTTACGCAAGCCAATCAATATACGTTTATTGGGTTTTTGTTTACCAAAAATATGTAGCAGAATGCATATTGGCCTAAACTGATGAAGAAATTAGAGTTTTAATTTAATTGGATATTTTATATAGCAAAAAGTAAAAAATATTGTTTTTTTTTTTTTTTTCAAAATTTACGTTTTTTTTTTTTTGTTGTTCTTTATAGCGCAAAAAATAAAAACCGCAGTGGTGATCAAATGCCACCAAAATAAATCTCTATTTGTGGGAAAAAAAGGACATAAAGTACAGTGTCGCACAACCACACAATTGTCAGTTAAAATAACGCAGTGCTGTATCGCAAAAAATAGCCCGGTCATGATGGGGGTGAATCTTCCGGAGTGCAAGTGGTTAGAAAAACTTAACAGCACCTCAAGCGCTCAAACCTAATCTAAGTCTGAACTTCCCTACCCAGGTTGCCTCTTCACAATGGTGGTGGAAACCTTCTCTGGTGTTTCCCAGCTAAGGGGAGAAGGGTAAGAAGGAGTTAATGATAGCTCATTAATGTTAAAGTGGAACTAAACCCTCCTATCTATTAAAGCCAAAGACGGCGCAATCCTAGTCTCTATTTAGAGCTGCAGTTGTCATGGTGCTGCACATGTGATCAGCTATGACATCAGGGTCTGATCGGGTCTCTCTGTCTGTTTTTCAGGCGGACCTGATCGGACCCTCCATTCACCCCTATTGACCTGTGGACTTCTAGAAGGATCAGATCAGACATATCATGAATTCAGAAGTCCGACCTCCAGTCTCATTGAACCAAACGGTTGACAATACCAGCTGAAGCGTTTCGGGGGAGTACCCTCCCTTTCTCAGAGCAAAGAATGGTCTACCACCTGAGGTAGAGGAGGAGAATCTGAGGAGGGCTGCACCACCAGTATCATCCAGTCCATGTTGTACAGTTGTCATTGTATTTGTACATTCGAAGGCCAGCTTATCTTTGAATTCTTAGCAGAGAGCGGTGTGTATTACACCGGTGCAATTGCATCTAGGCGTGAATAATTTATTATATTAAATAAGTAAATATATATGAATAAATAAATCAATGAATATGGATGGTGAATAAAATATCAATAAATCTCAATGAACAATTTTATGAATAGATATTCCATGAATAAATATATAAATATATAAAATGTGAATAATAATAGCAAAGTTAATTGTGCTGAGAGGCTTGTCCCAAAAAGCTAAAAAGCTTAAAAATTGTGTCCAAAAGTGATATAGAATGCACTCAAAAAACTTAATACAACTGGAATAGTGTCCATAGAAAACTTGTGTAAAAAAAAACAGCTCTCTGGAATAGGTAAGGTGGGTCCCTTTAATGCCTCTAATTCAAACGTGGGTTTGCACGCTCCTCCACCGACACCAAATGCACAGCCCACTTACCAGATGCCTCAAGGTTATGGCAGTAGGGTATGGATCAGTCTCCACAGCAATCTCCTTATATCCAGATATTTAAGCACCCCTTGCTCAATCCCATATCACAGGTTATAGTGGTTCAATCGGTCCCATCATGATTTGTAGAGGTATGAAGAGGAAGAGAGGAAGCTACCATAGTGTAGTAGATTAAAACTGCATTTATTAAAAATAATATCGACTTACATTTCCATAATATATAACCAGTGTGGTGGAAGACGAGCAGTATCTCAATCCGGAACCGGAACACACTTCCACGTTCCGCCTGTGTTCCACCGACCAGAAATGACGTAACGTGTTCCTAGACTCAATGCGTTTCGTCAGCACGTCTGACGTTATCAAGAGTTCTGTATTGAGTTTTTTGAGCGCTGTCTATATCACTTGTGAATTCTTAGTGCTGAGGTGTCAAGTGAGACAGTTTGTTATCATGTAAGACTTGCCTTGAATGTAACTAATTTGGGAACAGGTAAATCGGTGCATTTAGTTGCACTTTAATTAAAGGTCAATAAAAAAGTTTATTAGGTAAACCTTTTACTTGCTAGGTTGTTAGAATTTACATTATTCACGGATCAAAAGAAACTTCTTTGATCTGCATATAAAATAACTAATCAAAATACATTGTGACAATTTTATTGTTACATTGTACTTATGAATGAAGCCTGCAAATAACATTCATAAAGGAACCACTGTGAGTGCTCCTAGACATAGACTGGACCCTGCCAAACTGATAATCATTGCTGGTAGTCCCAAGGTACTTAAATTACATTTTTTTTGGCTTACTTTATGCACCAAGGGTCTTCAACTGGTAAAAGAAAAACACCCATATAAACATTTGTAGAGACACTTTCATGCTATTTAACCACTTTACCACTAGAGCATTTTGCTGTCTTACGTCTGGGCCACTTTTTGCGATTCAGCGCTGTGCGACTTTAACTGACAATTGCGCGGTCGTGCGATGCCGTGCCGTACCCAAACGAAATTGACGTCCTTTTTTTCCCACAAACAGAGCTTTCTTTTGGTGGTATTTGATCACCTGTGCGATTTTTATTTTTTGCGCTATAAACAAAAAAAGAGCGTTTATTTTGAAAAAATAACAATATTTTTAACATTTTTTTTATATAAAATTCCCCCCAAAAAAGATGTAAAAACCAATTTTTTTTTTTTAAATTTTTGGCCAATTTGTTTTCTGCTACCTATGTTTGGTAAAAAAAATCGCAATAAGCGTATTTTGATTGGTTTGCGCAAAAGTTATTGTGTTTAATAACAAAGGGAAAGATTTATGTCATTTTTGGTGTTTTTTTTTTTAACGAGTAATGGCGGCGATCTGCGATTTTTTTTGCGGGACTGCGACATTGCGGCGTACAGATCGGACCCTTGACTGACATCTTTGACACTTTTGGGAGTACCAGTGACATTACTGCAGTAATCAGTGCTATAAATATGCACTGTTACTGTAAAAATGACACTGGCAGGGAAGGGGTTAATTTTATTGGAGAGGGAGGGGTTAATGTATGCCTGGTGCTTACTGACGTGTGGGGGGGGGAGGTGACTGTGTGACACAGGGACAGATCGGATGTCCAGCTATGCTGAACACTCCGATCTGTCACTCCCTGTCACTGAGGAGATCCGCCCGCTTGTGTTTACACAGGCGGGCGGATCTAGACACTAGATCCCCGACGATCGGGGCAGAGCAGCGGCGATCGCCGCTGCTCCTCCCCTGGCCCGACTCCCGCTGTGAATGAAAACAGCGGGAGCGCGCCTCCGGCGGCGCGGGAGCGCGCCTCCGGCGGCGCGCGAGCGCCGCCTACAGGGGAGGAGTCTGGCGACGTAGGTCTATGTCGTCAGACGGGATCGTGCCACTTTGCCGCAGTACTATTCCAGTACTCAGCGGTAAAGTGGTTAAAAAGCACCACCATTTAACACAGATTTGTTAGACAGTGGAGTGCAGTTTTATTTTCCGTCCAGGATCATTGTGAACACTTTCCACCTCTCTTGCTATGTATTTGAGTACTTGCCTGAACGCAGATTTACTACTATTATCACATTCAGTAAGTTCTCAGAATTCAGTAGGGGGCACACTGAATTTATTGGGCCTCTAGTGGATATTTAAATCAAAAATAATCAGCGCAAGCCCACATTAAACAGAAAAAAAGAATCAATCAAAGTTCTTGTGCACAAGGCTGCAAACAATCAGTGCCAAACACAAAAACACCTGTGAAAACTTAAAGAAAATAATATTGCTGCACCAAGTCTTTCATTGGAGATAAATAAATATGTTTGGTGTACAAAATGTTATCACAATAACTCTAAATCAGTTCATCAACTGTGATACTAAAGTGATAAATCAATTTCTGAGCCGTGATTATAAAATCAATAATATTAATAGTCCCAATCCTCAGTGAAAATAGTGACTGAAAGAAAATCAAAAAAGCTTCAGCCACAAACGTGATCAAAAGTGCTTTATGCTTCAC
>NC_138779.1:38107280-38224780 GCF_965119305.1 Pelophylax lessonae | reverse complement strand
AAAATAACAATCTAATATTCAAAGTGAAAAATTGCAATAAATCTAAAAGTCCTTTAAAAGTGATAAAATCCAAAGAAAGTGCTCAGGTGCAGATGGTGTATCCAAACGGTGCTTAAGGTGACTGATAAACCCTCTTGGTTCCCTACTCGCCAAAATGGAAAATCTCAATCGCTTAAAAGATCCATCAGAATATTGCACTCATGCTCTTGCTGGGGGTAACTCAAAGTCGGGATGTCTCCTATGGAATCGATCCAAAACACCTCCGTAGACCCCAAATGGAAAACAAAGGACCAGAATAGTGTAGTATGCTCATATAAGGTTTATTAACCCAATGCAATAAAACAACATACTCACAAACAAAAGATAGTAATAGCGTGGTATATCGGAACAGATAATGGTGGACGCCGCTGATGGCGTGCGCTCCACTGCCAAACCAGGAAGTAAACCGGATGTGACGATGCGTTCCAGCCGTACCGGAAGTGTGTCAACGCGTTTCGCCCGCCTATTGGGCGTTTTCAAAGACATGCTGAGATTGGCCAACATCAGAGATACCTTTTATTTCCAAAGACTGGGTTGGCATTTCCTATTTACTAAAACTGGTGCATTCAGAATCTGGTGCAGCTGTAAATAGTAACCAATCAGCTTCTAACTTCAACTTGTTCAGTTAGGCCCCTTTCCCACGGGCGATCCGATCCGCCTGTCAGTTTTTCAGGCAGACCTAATCGGATGCTCCATGCATTCCTATGGGGCAGCGGGTGTCAGCGGAGACATCTCCGCTGACACCCGCTGCTATCCGATCCGATCCTGTCCAGAAAATCCAGCCAGATGGAAACCCTATTTTCCATCAGTCTGGAGGATGGGATCGGATGATCACAGACAGGCATTCCGTTCTCATCCGATCTCCCCATAGAGGACAGTGGGGATTTGACAGCTCCGTCTCAACACACAGGGCGGAGATGAAGTGGTCATCCGCCTGCTCAGCGGGGATCAGCAGATCGATCCCCCGCTGAGCAGAATGGACTCCGTCGGGCGGTGCGCCCGTGTGAAAGGGCCCTTAAGCTTTGACAATAAAACCTGGAAGCTGATTGGTTACTATGCACAGCTACACCATATTCTGTGTGCTCCAGTTCTAGTAAATCAGCCCCTGTGTTACAAAGGCTTTCAATAGACCACAAATAGCCATTTGATTTTGAACACACCTTACAAAGCCATAGTGAAAAAACAAACTGGGGCTTACGGCAGTAACGTCATCATGCACACGCTTCTATGATTGGTCTGTCTACCTTCCATCGGATCGCCAAGTTGTACTTATGATCCTAGCCTGTTATCTTACATCTTGAAGCGAAGTTCCCTGTGCACACTTTTGTTCGGTTCGATTTTTTACATTTTTTTATTTTTCTCTCCTTGTTTTATCTTTGCCTAAGTGTTGATTCCGGGTGACACTTGGACTCCCCAGAACCTCCATTGGTCCCCCTATACACGGTCCATTTATGTGAAAATGGACTCCATGCTTTTCTTTCAAGTTAAGGGTATAGACCCGGCTCCACTTGTTTGGTTTTTTTTTTGTTTTGTTTCCTCTTTTTTTTGCTTGGTGCAAGGGTAGGGAGTTTTGTTATGGAGGAATGGGAACTTTCAGGTATTGCGGGTTGTTTATGTCTCTCATACCATTTACCACTAAGCTGCTGAATTGGCTCAAACAGTATTGGCTGACGTCATACGCTTGATGACGAAACGCGCCGGGTCCCGTGCTACGCCCTACGTCACTACCGGGTTCTGGAACAGAGCCGGGAACGCAAACCGGCCGCGGCGCTGTTTTTCAGCTGATTCTATGAAACTCAAATTGTAAGTGACTACTTTCTTTTATTAAACCAGAATTTATGCATACTACACCATGAGATTCTTTGCATCTTTTATGTCATGCTAATACCGCCCTACGCTTGAACGGGACGGATATTGGGATCCAGAGCCAGCAATTGTAACCAGCCATAGGAGATCCTGGATATTTTCCAGTGGGGAGATAGGAAACACTAGGAGGAAGAGATTCAATTTACCTATGTTAGACCCCAAGGGGTCGTCTGGTAAGTGGGCTGAGCACCAGGTGAAGGATTTCCCATTTGCATGAAGAAATGCAATTTTTCTGCACAGAAGCACTTTAACTCCCTTAGCGGTAACCCTGGGCGTGACTCAGGGTGGTTTTTTCATGCTAATATCGGTATCCTCGAGTCACGCTCGGGGTAGATGTGCAGAGCCTGCAGTTGGGTTCCTTACCTTCTCCTGGTGATCCAGCAATGATCTCCCATTGCTGTGATCGCCGCCGAGATCCCCGCTGTTCGTCCGTCGCTCTGATGACTTCCTGGTTCCGTTCCCTGCAGCAGCAGTGGTGCATGGGAGTGGAACTAGGAGGGAAATTCAAATGTTGCACAAAACACACACACATAAAAAGGAGGTGATACAGTGTAATCTGAGAGGATTACACTGTATCACCTTAGTATCAGAAAAATATCAAATATTATAAATTGTAAATTATAAATTATATTATTAATATATATTATATATATATATATATATTATATATATCATAATATTTATATTTTATAATATATTTATTATTAATATAATATTTATATTTTATCATATATATATATATATATATATATATATATATATATATATATATATATATATATATATATATATATTATAAATATCAAAAAATTGTACCGCTTTTGGTACATAATTCCTGACATAATCATACCGCCAGGGAGGTTAACAATGAGCACATAATTGTTTTTGCTGCACGTTTTTGCACCAGCACTTTGGAATTACAAAGACTGCCAATATATGCACAATCACTTTAATAATTGGGCACTTTGGGGAAAAAATCCCCCTTTTTTCTTTTCACTGATTGTGTTTTTTGTGATTTTTTGTGATTTGTGTATTTATTTACATATTTAAATTTGATTCACAATATTGAGCGCTGTCTCACATTTTACACATTTTACACAACCTATTGTTGTTTAGACTAGCTGCTCAAATTTCTTTTCTTTTTTGTATATACACAAAAGTAATTTACATCTGAAAATACCTAGGCGCTATCACGTGAGTAATTAATACTTACAAACCTTTTCGAACTGTATTGTATATTTTCTGCTCTTTACTGTATATTTCTTGTGTGGGCTGAAGGGGCCTTGCTACTCATGAGTGTGTCCTTACCCTACTATCCTCCGCCCTTAGTGGACGTATATTCCCCCCAACTGTTGCACTATGACTAATAATGCTAAGGACTCCCTAAATATCATATCCTGGAACGTTAGGGGTTCTAACCTCGTGGGTGGAAAGACGCTAGCTCTTAAAAGACTGTGGATCCAGAAACTGTTCCATGCGACTTACTTCTGTTGCCATGCGGAGTATATATACTGATTAGGAAAAGTATACCATGTACAATTCATGAAGTTATTACTGATCCTAATGGGAAATTTGTTATGCTAGTAATGACTGTGTGGAACCAGAAGTACATTACATCATAGTTAATGTCTACTTACCTCCTCCTAGTAAGGTTGATCCCCTGTACTCGTTGGGGAGGCTGGCTTGGCATTGTCCTGCAAGAATCCTGTTCATGGTAGACTTTAATGGCACACTATCCCAGGCCTTGGACAGATCTGTAACCCACAACAACTTTAATTCTGACCTGGTCACCTGGGTGCACCGATGCCCCCCCCCCCCCCCTTAATGACCAGGCCGTTTTTTGTGATTCGGCACTGCGGTATTTTAACTTTAATTGCGCGGCCGTTTGATGCTGTACCTAAATAAAATTGATGTCCTTCTTTTCCCACAAATAGAGCTTTCTTTTGGTTGTATTTGATCACCTCTGCGATTTTTGTTTTTTGCGCTATAAACAAAAAAAATGTGACAATTCTGAAAAAATAAAAGGAAAAAAAAACCCAATATTTTTCACATTCTGCAATATAACATTCTCCCCCCCCCCCCCCCAAAAAAAAAAATGTAAAAATCAATTTTTTCATCATTTTAGGCCAATTTGTATTCTGCTACATATTTTTTGGTAAAAAAAAAAAATCGCAATGAGCGTATTTCGATTGGTTTGCGCGAAAGGTATTTGATCACCTCTGCGATTTTTGTTTTTTGCGCTATAAACAAAAAAAAAAAAGTGTCAATTCTGGAAAAAAAAACAATATTTTTCACTTTCTGCTATATAACATCCCCCCCCCCAAAAAAAAATTTAAAATCAAAATTTGTATTGTATTTAGGCCAATTTGTATAATGCTACATATTTTTGGTAAACAAAATCGCAATAAGCGTATTTTGATTGGTTTGCGCAAAAGTTATCGCATCTACAAACTAAGGGAAAGATTTATGTCATTTTTATTTATTTATTTTTTTGTAACTAGTAATGGCGGCGATCTGCGATTTTTAGTGGGACTGCGACATTGCGGCGGACTGATCGGACCTCAAACTGACATTTTTCACACTTTTGGGGGGACCAGTGACATTACTACAGTAATCAATTAGTAACCGGAAGGATATCTAATGGCACTATCTGGGGAGAACACAACATATCCACACATGCAACAATGGGGAGGGCCCTTGGAAGAATTTATCAGCGTCTACAAACTAGGAGAAAGATTTATGTCATTTTTATTTATTTAATTGTTTTTACTAGTAATGGCGACGATTTGCGATTTTTAGAGGTACTGCAGCGGACAGATCGGACCCCTAACTGACATATTTGAAACTTTTGGGGGGACCAGTGACATTACTACAGTAATCAGTGCTAAAAATATGCGCTCTTACTGTACTAATGACACTGGCAGGGAAGGGGTTAACCCAGCGGTGATCAAAGGGTTAAGTGTGAGCCTAGGGGGTGTTTTCTAACTGTATGGGGAAGGGACTTGTGAAATGACCACAGAGACCTGTGATCCTATTTAGGAGGATCACAGGCGCTCTGTGATCATTTCAGAGAGAACAACGGTCTGCTGTGTTTACTACAGCAGACCGTCCTTCTCTCTGAGTGGGCAGCGATCGCGGGTGCCCGGGAGCAGCTGGTGCCGCGGGTCCCGTGGATCGGTATCCCCGCTGCCCCCAGGAGCGCTCCCGCGAACCGCCATACAGGTACGGTGATTTGTGCAGCCGAGCCAGCCTGCCACAGTATATATATATATATATATATATATATATATATATGTAGCGGCTGTCGGCAAGTGGTTAAAGCAGCAATAAACCCAAAAGCAAATATTTATTATATTGCAGCTTACCAATTCTTAAGCCCCCATACACACAGGCCAAATGTCGGGGTTGAAAACGGCCAAAGGCAGAGAGCGGTGATCAGAGTTTTCTGGTGGAGGGTTGTCCCCCTGTCCGAACACGACAGCTCAGTGCGGAAGATCGCTGTACTAACGTCGGATGGTTAGTACAGCGGCTCCGACAGGAGCTGACAGTTTTTTTCATTCAACCCGCTGGATTGAATGGAAAAAAACAAAAAAATAGTAGTGTGTACCAGGCTTTAGATTTTATGGCTGCATTAGTTTTCTCTTTTAGGCTTTCTTTCCTTTATTTTCAATTGGTGATCTAGCCAGTAACATATAAACCACTAGAATAAAAATACCACCAACAGGGCCGCCTATAAGGCAGTACAACCAGCCCTATTGTACTGGGCCCAGGCCCCATCATCTAAACAGGGGGGCCCAGGGAAGCTTTATTGTTTATTTCCACACCCCCACTCCTACTTGTTTGCTAGGGCTTAAATTACATTTACCTGGGCCCCATCAGGAGGTGTAGGCAGAGAAAGTCAATGCTTTTCCACTGCACCCCAAGGGGGGGGGGGGTTGGTAGGTGGGGTGTTGGCGGGGTTGGGGGGGGGGCCATGGGGCCCCATGATATCTAACAGCGGCCCTGACCTCCACCATGTTTCTTTTGCAGTAAATAACTTAGGGGTAACAGTACATCTATAGGTTCCCCAAAGTCGTGTATACCGTCACACCAGTAGTAATTCTTTGGGTGTGGTCCTCAAGACTAAGACAAGCCTATAAATAAGAGGATTAAAGATCCACAAGAAAATCTTATGCGAGGACTCAACCGGTATTAGTAAAAGAATCGCAGCTTTATTAAACAATTAATAATCAGATATAAATAAACACCTCCACCACTTCAAAAGATTAAAATTGACAGCGTTGTCATTGATGGCCCAGCAGCTGCTTGCATCGTACCTTCATTCGCACACACACTCATACTGGGGAGAATCCTAACGTCCAGTCTGTCCAGTATGGATGGAAAAATATAGGTGCAATTAGAGCCAATTAACTCCCCTACAGAAAAGTGGACATACAGTCATGGCCAAAAATATTGCCCCCCCCCCCCCCCCCCGCATTTCTGTCAGTTAATGCACCATATTGCCCAGAAAATTGTTGCATCTACAAATGTTTAGGCATTCTCGTGTTTATTTCCTTTGTTTGTATTGGTATGACACAAAAAAGTGGAGAAACAAAAAGCCAAATCTGACACATTCCACGCAAAAACTCCAAAAATGGACTGGACAAAATTATTGGCACCCTCAATTTAATATTTTGTAGCACACCCCTTTGAAAAACTCATTGAAATCAATCGCTTCCTGTAACCATCAATGAATTTCTTACACCTCTGGGTGGGGTGGTGTCCGGGGGCCCCCCCATGTCAAAATACAATAGCTCAGCTGGGAGATAGCTGTACTAACATTGCAAAGTTAGTACATCGAGATCCTCAGTTTTTAGGTTTTTTTCGTTCAGCCCACTGGGTGTACAGCCCAGTGTGTGCTAGGCATTCGTTTACCCCAATCAGCCCTAATTAATTACTTATTCCCCTTTTCCACTTAGCTATTATTTCCTGCTGATTTTTTTTTTTTTTTATAACAGTAAAAACACAAAAAAGCAAAAAAAAAGCCTATACTTTATTTTTAAAATCTTTGCAATACTTTGTACCAGAATCATAATTTTTAATTAATTTTAAACAGGACAAATAAATAAATGCTTTTTATCCAGAATAACACAAATTTTTGTTTAAACTACCACCGATCAAGGTAGAATAAACTGATTTTTTAGCTTTGTTAAATTTTTGTCTATAGATTGTATAAAAAATCCTTTTAAGCAGGGCTTTTTTTCTCAGAGAGTAGGTGCAGGAACTCCCCCCTTCTGAGTCACCCCTTGTCTCCGCCCCCTACCCACCCCCAAGCACATCCCTTGATCTCACCCCCTACCCACCTCCCAGTATTGCCCCTTTTAGAGATCACAGAACCAAGTATCATTCTGTGGTGCTAAGTAATTTGTATTGAACTTGTTAATTATAACAAGAAAAGCAGAAAAATAGATCCCCTGCAGCCAGCAACAATAGACCCCCAGAACCGAGAGATCACCTATACAAAATGCCCCCTCCCACAACAAAATACCACCCCAGCAGCAATAGATTCACCCCAAAGACAATAGACCACCAGCAACAACATTAAATTCTCCAGCAGCCAGCAACAATAGACCTCTCTCTCAACAGTAGATCCCTTCTAGCAACAACTGACTCCCAAGAAATATAAGTTCCCACCCAGCAACAATAGATCTTCCTCCAGCAACAATAGACACCCATGCAAAAATAGATCCCCACTGGCGACAATAGATCTCCCAGCATCCATCATCAATAGATGCACACCCCAGCACCCCTTGCACTTAAATACATTTAGTGTTGGAGGTGCCGGAAATGCGTTCCCCCGCGTTCCCCCTGAAAAAAGCCCTGCTTTTAAGCAAGGCAAAATTAAAGGAGTTGTAAAGGCAGGAAGGTTTTTTTTTTATCTTAATGCATTCTATGCATTAAAATAAAAAGCCTTCTGTGTGTAGCAGCATCACCAGCACCCCCTAATACTTACCGGAGCCCCATCTCTGTCCAGTGATGTCCACGAGTCCACCCGGGACTCTCCCTCCTGATTGACTGAGATACAGCCACTGCGCCATTGGCTCCCACAGCTGTCAATCAAATTCAGTGAGCCAATCAGGACAGAAGGGGGGCAGGGCTGAACAGCAGCTCCGTGCCTGAATCTCGGCTCAGGTGCCCCCATAGCAAGGGGCATTCGATAAGAGGGAGGGGCCAGGAGCAGAAAGGAGGGACCCACGAAGAGGAGGATCCAGGCTGCTCTGTGCAAAACCAACTGCACAGAGGAGGTAAGTATAACATGTTTGTTATTTAAAAAAAGCAAAAAAAAAAAAAAAAAAAAGGAAAACACAATCACTTTAACAAAGAAAGGCTTATTTGTCTTTAAAAAAAAAAAAAAAAAGTTGTAAATGTATTCCTTTGTTATCTTAAAGTAGAATTATGGGCAAAACCTCTTTTCTTACATTGGATAGAGTAATGGAGGGTTATAACCCCTGTCAGTTTTTTTTTTGCCATTTGTGTCCCACTACGGAGATTTCTCTTCACTTCCTGTCCCATAGCCAAACAGGAAGTGAGAGGAAATCCCTGCAAATGAAGAAAATTTCTTGGGGACCCCCCAGATCACCAGTGTTCCCATTTCGCCTATATTACTTTTCTGGGGATAACCCAAAATTGGTGATTTTCTTTTACTTTCACTTTCAATGATAATGGTAAATAGGACAAATAGAGAGGGGAATCTCCACTGAGAGGCGGTCACAGTCTCCTGTCATGCAAATTGGAAGCGGAGAAACCCACATCCAATTCGCATCAGTGTGAACCCAGCCCTAAAGTTGGTTTGGTCCATAGGGGCATTCAGTATACTTTCTCATTAGTTTGAATTTTTTTCAAACTTCCTGTTCTAGGGTGACAACGGTATTGAGTAATTGCAATAAAAACGAATCCTCTGGATCTCACTGGTAAGGTTAATATTGTACCAGCACATTAGGAGTACCGAGGGGTGGGGCTCCTCCCTATTTCACATGAACATGTCATTAGCAGCAGCAGACAATGTATAGGAAAAGCCCATAAGTAGTTCATAATTGTGAAATGGGAATGGGGCAACCAGTGGTCTCTCCTTGAAAAACTTTATTAATCAGAAAAATTTGAAAATTATACACAGTTGATAGGCAATAGACAGTAGTTAAAGGACTGACAATGTTGTCATACATAAAACCCATGCCAGGGTATATATAGCCACATCTAGGTCAACACACTGTAATACTACATAAATCAAAGGTCACAATTATACCAGCTCAATGGTAAAGGGCAGAGTATATGGGGTCTGAAGGAGTTCCATTGTGGTGTCAGCGCTTAACGGCCGTACAGCTCACAGTGGATGTCTGGGCTTCTCATTTCCAAATAAGGTTATGGACCAAATGAGCTGGACAAGAAGTGGTAGGTGTCCTTTAAGAGCAACAGTATAATAATGTCCCACTTGCAAGGCCTTGCTAAAGTCTTCACTGGCAGTTGGAGCTCATACAATAACAGTTTCCAGTATGACTTAGTG
The DNA here is from genome assembly GCF_965119305.1 of Pelophylax lessonae. Classification (NCBI taxonomy): domain Eukaryota; kingdom Metazoa; phylum Chordata; class Amphibia; order Anura; family Ranidae; genus Pelophylax; species Pelophylax lessonae. The sequence goes on along the minus strand of NC_138779.1, from coordinate 38,215,335 downwards.
TATAGCAAGAAAATGCAGGATAACTGATTATAATTCTAAGAGATTGAGTAACTGCTTCAGTTGCAAAGTGTCAGTATTTCAGTGTGGAAAAGAATGGTGACAAATGTGGCCTGAACTCTGAGCAGGTGCCCTCTCACCAAATACTGATGTCCGCATTGAGGGTCCTGGGGAAACAAGCGATGCAACCCTCCACGCTCTGTGGCCTCAAGATGGCTGCGCTCTGCTGTCTCAGGGGGTCCCACCAAATTAGCTCAATCAGCGATGCTGCAAGGATGTCCGCAACACTGCGATGGACTTCCGTTCCGCCGGGACTGAGTCTGCAGGTGGATCAGGCGGTGTGCAGTAGACGGCAGTCGGCTGTCTCGCTCTCTGCACGGCAGACCGAAGTGCACACGATGGGATCCAGGAGGCAAGAGGCTCCATGCCTGTTTAGCAGATACCTTTATAACCTCTCCCAAGATGCTCCACTGTTCCAGGGCTTCGTGGGAAAGATAGTTCTTAAACAATCCAGCCACATAGTCATCACTTTATAGAAGACTACAGTTCCCACAATGCCGTCCTCCCAGTCTCTGCGATATGACGATTTAATCCTGATCCTAGCACTAGAGGGATACAAGAACAATCCAAAGAAACAGAAGGTGAGTCTGCACTTTCAGAATATGGTAGTCCGGTCCCGGCTACATACACGCATGTAAGAAATAGGAATCAATCGCCTCCAGGATACTCCTATGCTGCTGGATGACGTGATGACGTCCGCAATGGCCTGGCTGACGCATTTCAAGGGAGAACCCTCTTCTTAGTGCTACTCTATATATTTTACGTTTGTGAGTACAATGTATGCTACCTTTTTGGATTTTAATAAACTTTTTAGTGGTAATGAACGAGGTTGGTGCGCCCTTCTCTTGTTGTTGTTTTTCATTATAATTTTATACCCTTGGTCCTGAAGGGGCAGCAAGACCGCAAGTTTTGTACAAAAAGACCATTCAGATCACTCACCTTCTCACATATCACTTGAGCGCAGGAAAGATACTGTTTTGGAATATCATTAAAATGAATGGGCTGCCATAAAAGCATTGCTCCCAACTTTTTGAGATGGGACCAAGGGACACCTATTAGCAAAAGTATGTAGGCATAGGACACACCCCTTGCCACGCCCCCCCCCAAAGGAGAATTATTAAAAAAAATGATAGGGTAAACCCACAAGTGCTTTTTTTTTTTTACCACTACTATTCCTTTATACTGGCTTTTGAAATTTACAAATGCAGCAATTTAGAAATTGGATGAAAGGTTTAGCACTGGAAAACACTTTTTGAAAGATAAAAGTGCATTTTATATACAACTATATAAATCAGACCAAAATGAGGGACAAATGAGGAGGAAAGAGGGACAGAGGGACTTTGTTCTAAATCAGAGACAGTCCCTCGAAATCAGGGACAGTTGGGAGCTATGCAAAAGTGAAAAAGAAAAAAGATCACTCAGACGCACCTTATTGTGTGAAAGAGCCCTAAGGCCCCTTTCACACTTATGCGACGCGATTTTACAGCGATTTTGCGATGCAATTTTGACTTGATTTTGACGCGATTTTGAAAGCAATGCCTATGGCTATATATCTCAAAACGCATTAAAATCAGCCCAAAGTAGTGCAGAAACTACTTTGAAGTTGGTGCGACTTCAAAACGCACAGATATGAATGGGGCTCATTGAAAATAATGGAAAACTACTTGTCATGCGATTTTGCGGTCCAAAATCGCGGGACAAGTCGCACTAGTGTGAAAGGGGCCTTAATGGTTCTATATACTTCTCACACTCTGTTGTACAAAATGATACTGGATTGCATGTACTTATGTACTTTGATCGACTTAAAAAATACAATACTGTATATATATATATATATATATATATATATATATATATATATATATATATATAAAGTACAGTAAAACTGCAGGAAAGGGCACTGGGGGGCAAACTAATGTCAATTTATTTTATTTTGTAATGTATTAGTGTGTTTGGTGTGTTTTACTATTTGAATTTGCCGCCGGTTCCACCCCCCCACGTCGCAGGAGACGGAAGCCGTGGCTCACAAGCATCGGGCGGAAGATCCAGGCCCCCGTATGCTGCAGGGACACATCACTGGATCCTGGCGACAAGGTAAGTAACCTTTACAAGGATCCAGCGTTGCTCCCTGGTGGTACCCCAAGTGTGGCTCGGGGTTACCGCTTATGGCAGTGGAATCCCACCCCGAGCCACACTCAGGAATACCGCTAAGGAGGTTAATAGCAGAAAGTAAAAAATATTGTTTTGTTTTTTTTTTCCCCAAAATTGTCGGCCTTTTTGTTTATGGCGGAAAAAAATAAAAAAAACGCAGAGGTGATCAAATACCAACAAAAGAAAGATCTATTTCTAGGAAAAAAAAAAGGAAATACATTTTATTTGGGTACAGCGCCGCACGACAGTGCAATTGTCAGTTCAATTAACGCAGTGCCATATGGAAAAAAATGGCCTGGTCATGAAGGGGGGTGGGTTAGGGTCCTTTCACACGGGTGGTGCACCCGACGGACTCCGTTTTGCTCAGCAGGGATCAATCCACCGATCCCCGCTGAGCAGGCGGATGACAGCTCCATCTCCGCTTACTTTGCAGAGACAGACCTGTCAGATCCCCACTCTCCTCTATGGAAGATCGGAATGATAACGGACCGCCTGTCTGTTTTCATCTGATCCTATCTGATCCAATCCTCCAGACAAATGAAAAATAGGGTTTCCATCTGTCCGGATTTCACAGACAGGATCGGATCGGAGAGCAGCGGGTGTCAGTTGACATGTCACCGCTGACATCAGCCGCTCCATAGAGGTGCATGGAGCATCCGATCAGGTCCACCTGAAAAACTCCCAGGTGGACCGATCGGAAAACCAGTGTGAAACTGGCCTTAATCTTCCAGAGCTCAAGTGGCTAAAAAGACTGAAAATGGCTTTTGACATGACATTGACTTGGTAATGGACTTGGTAAGGTGTACTGTATCTGAGATTTTAGTGGCAGGGTTTAGATCTAATTTATAGTAAAAAAATAAAATTAAAGTAAAACTATAATGATTTGCGGTTAGTTTTATATTATTTGAACTTGTTGGCTCATTATCCATGACTGGTCATGCACAATTTTGGATTATTGGAATCCCGGACAATCATGGACAGCTTTTGGTCTTTGTAGCCCACATGGCTGCAGACCACTCAGGCACCACCTGCGTCATTTGGGTCTGATGGCACCAATGGTGAACTGTGTTGTGCCCTCTGCAATCAGGAAATGTAAATGAGGTCACATTTCATTGAGCTGCCGCATGCTAATTCCTCCGTTTTATAGCCACTAGCTATAACCATTGTTACAAGAGGCGACTGCTAAGCTATTAACATCGGTTGTAATTAGAGGACAAGGGCCATTAAAAGTCTGTATTCAAGAATAAAAGTGAGTTTCTTAATATCCTGCCATAAAGCCATCACTCTAGCTGCTAAATGTAGAGGGCAGACATTATAATGAACAAAGACCATGACTATCAGTTAACTCCTGAGTCAGGGCAGAGATTAAGCTCTTTACAAGCACTCATCTACTTGTATGGCTTCCATCTTTCATGATGTACTCATTCATTCTACAGTCTAAAACCAATTTTATTAGACTTATATTTGGCATAAGATGATGGTTAAAGATGAACTTCTCTCGCACTCTTTACAATTTTCCCCTCTTACCTTGTAGTTCACCCCCGAAAGGGCTGCTGGTGATAACTAATTCCTTTCCCCAAGTTTAGTGCTTACACAGCCAGGCACGCAGCATTTCCTCCATTCCACTGGCTGGAACAGAACAGTCTAGGGTTGTCTTTTTATGCTTTATTGCAGAAATAAACTTGGATGGAGAAAAGGGAGCATAAGATACCCCAGAATTTGCTAAATGACTTCTTTGAGGACTCTTCTCTCCACACTGGTCTACACAAAAAGAATGTCCCACACAACTCTCTGCTAGCTGAAAGGTGCCTATGATGTCCTTTAGAGAAGTGCAAACTGCACACAGTCACTAAAGCTTGGTACACACTATGAGTTTTTTTTTCATTCAACCCAGTGGGTTGGGTCCAGTCGGAGCACCTGCACTAACTACGCAAAGTTAGTATAGTGATCTCCCCTGCCGAGCTGTTGTGTTCTGACAGGGGGACAGCCCCCTCTCCCCCCAGAACATTCCGATCAGCGCTCCCTGTCATTGGCTGAGAGCACTGATTGGGAGTCATTTGGCTGCTGGTTTTCCAGCATACTCGTCCAACAGAAGCCAGCTAAACAGCTGGCTTCTGTCGGACCGGGTGGCATACACACGGGCCAGAGGCGTAACTATAACCTTCAGGGCCAGCAATAAACCATGAAGGGCTTCCCAGACCCCTGGCCTGGGGCCCTTCCCTTAAAGCCTGGGGCTCTTCCCACTGATCCTGGGACCCTTTACTCTCGTTGCAGGGCCCTTTATTACAGCCCCGCAGCGGGACCCTTTTACAAGTACTGCTGTGGGCCCCCTTCCTGCCATCTTGGGGCCTCCCCACGGTGGTGGAATGCCAGGGCCCGGCCGCAAGTGTGACCTTTGCGATCCTGGAAGTTCACCCACTGGTGTCAGTAGTTTTTATTTTTTGGTATATTAATTGTATTATTTTTTATCATTCTATTTTATTTTTTTACAATGTCAATGACTATGACTCTGTCCATTCAGAAATGGAAGGAGCTGGTAAATTACATATTTACCCACCTCTTCCTGGTTCTCTATTGTGACACATCCTCTGCAGCAGCTGGCAGGAGAGGAGAGGGAGCACAGTGGGGAGGGGGGGGGGGCAGCACAGTTTGGGGACCAGGGAAGCACACAGGGACCCAGAGACAGCAGAACACAAGTGAACTGGATAGGAGGAGTGGAGGGGGCAGCATACAGAGGAACCAATCTCCTCCATTTTCCTCTTTTCCTCATGCACTTACAGGAGGAAGAAGGACAGTGATTTCTCTACATGCTGCCCCCGCTGCCCCTCCTATCCAGGTGTACAGGGGAGCCGCACAGGCCCCCTGGAGCATGGGGCCCCGCTGCAACTGCAACATCTGTAGTTACGCCCCTGACACGGGCCGAATGTCAGTCGTCTTTTTTTCAACCGACTGATGTCTCCCAACATTTGGCCCGTGTGTACGGGGCTTCAGGCACTTAGGTAATTTACTCACAATGCTGTAGGATCATCAGCTGCTTCCTTCCAATGCCCACCAGACACTCTTCAATGAGGGAGACACAGGGGTTGATTTACTTAAACCTATCAGCTTCCAGGTTTTTTGTCAAAGCTTAATTGAAGAAGCTGAATTTAGAAGCTGATTGGCTACCATGCACAGCTGCACCAGATTTTGCACTCTCCAGTTTTAATAAATCAACCCCACAGGCTCACTCTACCACAGGACAGATGGACACTATTCCCCCAACTTCCACCAGGTACTCTTCAGTGAGCACTTAAGACCCAGAAAAAACTCACAGGCGAGTCTTTCCAAATAGACCTTGATGACTCCTGAACAGCGCCTCCAGCAGCCTACCCTCAGGAGCAGAGCTCCCCCAGACAGGGGTCTCCTCTCAGCTGGACTAGACCTGAGGTCCACACACACTCTCCCATGCTCCCTATTTATGGGCTCTCAAGCCACTTACTGTACACACTTCTCCAGGGATTGGCTTAGTCTTCTTTAAATTTCAAGCTGCCTCTTTATTCTTCCTCCCACTATGATTCTAGAATCCTCTATTGTTTGGTGTAACCACCACTGTGTTCCACATCACCATTTTCTATACGATGTCTTTAGGGGGGTGGCTGTCTTTTTGGGGTTCTTCTATGCCCTGTACATGCGCAGTAGTCCTAAGATTGCCTGGTGCCAGCGCAGCATGCTGGATATTTCCTTAAAGCCTCCTGGGATGGGTGATGTGTGTCAGGAGGCTGTGAAAAGGGGGGTAGGACATAATTTTTGCTTAGATAAAAAAGCCGGAAGAGCAGGACAGGGACCCACAGAAAAGGTATTTATAAAAAAAACAAAAAAATGCTTAATATATGATTGCATAACAGGAGGGGGGTAATAATGTGCTAAAAGTGGGTAAAGGAATGCTTTGAGCATGTGATTATTATTTTTTTTTTTCAAATCTACCCTACTAATGTAAATTTAATGCAAATAAACTTTTTTCGGTGCATCATTGGCAACATATACTATACCTATGCACATACTTTTAATGGGTATATGTGTCCTTATGTATAGTACATATACCTTTTCAGATGGATGGATTTGGGCACTTGGGAGTCTTTTTTCGGGCACTTGGGTCTTTTGGCCTGCAAAATCACTGGGGACTGGTAAAACAGTGGATCTCATCGTATCCTCTCAAAACAAACACAAAATATGATGCTAAACATGGACTTCATCTTCTCTGATGAGGGAAAAGCCCTTGTACTTGAACATTAATTTCTTTCTCCTGTTGTGGAACCAGGGGGTACTTGCTAATCCATTTGCTCTCCTCTCTACCAATCCCTACAATAACTCTTCCCTCTTGTCAGCTCCATGGCCCCTCTCCCTCAACATTAGAGTCCTAGACAGTTTCCAACCAACACAACTGGCCCATTGTAAGAGAACGTCTGCTGTTCAAAGATATGTTCCTGTCAGAAACCTGACAATAGCCAATGCACATGTGCGAACTCGCGCAACCGCGCACGCACGTTCGCGAGTACGCGAACGTGCACCGCGCACGCACGTTAGACATTGGCGCCAAAAGGACTATTTAAACCAAGCCATTACACTGCTCTAGTGCTGCTTTGTCTTCAGCCTTGGATACCTGTTACCTGTTTACCTGCACTTGTTCCTAGTTCCAGACCCGGCTTGTCCTAACTATTCTCTGATCTCCACCTGCACCGACCTTGGCTTGTCCCATGACCTCTCTTCCTGTCTGCTCCTACTGGCTTCTACGTTACCGATTGGCTCCTGACCCGGCTTGTCTTACCACGCTTCTGTCATTCCCAGATCAGGCCATCCTGCCTGGGAAGCTCCTCCTGTTACCCAGGAACCCCTGCTTCCAGCACCTGCTGCCTGCTCAACACCCTGCTCATCGGACTTCTCTGGCGACCTTCACCAGTAGCCATCATCCGCTTCAAGCAAACCTCCAGGCACTCGTGCTACTCTACACTCCGGTGTGTCCCCTGTCTGCACTATCAGGGGTCCCGAGTCGGAGGCGCAAGGGAGGCCTTCCTCACAGTGTCAGGTTCATCTCCAGGTACGTGATACCCATACCTCATACCTAACCCCCAGATATCCTAGACCCCACTTCCAACCCCTCCACCTGACCTTACTTTTCCTTTTCATGTACCTTAACCCTAACTTAACAAAACTGCACATAGTAGTACCTTCTCACTCACCCCAGTATTTACAGAATTTATATTTTCAGTGACTCCTGGAACATCTATTGAGGGACCAACCTCCTTCCATCAAGGAGATCCCAAATAATGTGAACATACTTCTTAGAATGTTTATTGTTATCCTATTTATACTTCAATACAACATGCGCATTCTGTATATTTTTACACTGTTATGCAAAAACGTTTAAAAAAATTTAGTCCTTGGGGCACCCCCCACTCCTCCGTGTGGAGCCTTTTCCCCACTCGTATGCTTTTACTGATATGTACAGGGCTTCCTTTCCTGCTGGAACCCTGTCACGACTTGGCGAGTAGCCTGTTCCCCAAATGTATCGCAACCCTTATGGGTGCTTGGGGCCGAGGTTCCTCTCTCCAGTCTAACGTCTTTTTTTCAGCCTTCCGAAAATTGATTTTCTTGGCTCCCGGGAGGACCGGGGAAGGTCTCTCCCTTACTAATGAACTCTTGGTACTTAGTAAATTTATTGCGCCACCCTTTTGGCCAATGCTTTCGATGGCAAGTGCATTTTCTTCTTTGTATCGCCAAGTTGTTTCACATTGTTTATGTTATGATCACGATTTATTATCCTGTCTTGAGTTGTCAGTATCGACTGTTTGTAAGTATTTTATCATCTTCAATAAAAACATTTTGAAAGATAAATTCTCACTGACGTACGCGGAAGTGATGGGGACTGTCTCGCCTGAATAGGTTGGACTTACCTGTAGAGATAATGGACCTGGGCGCCTGGGGGGGGGGGTGCTGGGGCGTACACCCCTCTATGTGCCCTCTGGACCTTTCCCCAAACCCCTCACTGCCCTCTATTTCCCCTCTTTTCTCCTGTTTCTTTTTCTCTGTCTTCTCTTTTCCTCTTATTTCCTCACCCTGCCGGTTTTGACGCATTGGAGAGCCCGATTGTGTTCGACCCCCCTTGGGCGGGTCGGGCGGATCCATTCCTCTGTATATGCACTGTTACCTCCACTTTGGTTGTTGCTCGCATGGTCACAACATGTGTCCCATGCTCTGGACACCTTTATTAGTCTTGTCATTGTATAACGTGCTAAAGATATTATTCAAACTGTTTATGTTATATTTTCATATGCTCATTAGAGCAAAGTTTGTAAACCTCTTTTTGTTCTTGAATTTAAATGAACTATTTTGATGGAAAAAAAAAAAATTTGAAAGAAAAAAATGTAGTTCTAGGATTTGTATGGTTATAAATTCTGAAATGTGCAAAAATAAACAATTTGAAAAAAAAAAAAGCAGAAATGGTAAGCTGCAACATAACACATTTTCGATTATGTTGTGGAGCAATTTTTCATCTGTAGCATGACATAATGATGCAATGGTGGAGATGGGCTCAGGTATGGCATGGTCCAAGTGAAATAGCATGGGCAAGGCAGGCATAGACAATATATTATAGTGGGTGTCTGGTTTGGGGAATCAGCTATTTTGCAGAGACAAAGTTTACCTAACTTATTTATTATATGAGGTGGTCAACTCAATAAAAACTATAGAAAGTTTTTTGTTTAGACCAGACTTTCTGTCCAAGACACTGCTGACTGCAGGCAATCTCATTTTTTTCAGTCAATTCATTTAAAGTTATTTATAGCAAATCAAATCAGCAGAAAGTTTTAAATGGTGGCATCTGTGTTTGTCCTTGTGTTGGAACCCGAACTTCTAAGACAAAGTTATTTCAGGAACTCTGCGTAAACCCTCTCTATATGGAAAAAGTGACATAGGCCTCGTCCTCTTCTGTTTGCTCTCCAAACCAAACTTAATGGAAGTATGTAATGACAGTAGAAGCATCCATTAATAAAGAATAATTATGAGGCCAGATTAGAGAGATTACAGAAGACAGGTGGACTCTCTCTTGGCGTCTGCTGTCGGAAGCCCCAACGCTAGAGAAGGGAGCTGCAATCTGCTGGGAGCCGGAGACTTATAGAGTGAAATACCTTGGTCTCGGGGAACACAAGATAAACATATACTAACGCAAACTTGTCCACCGGCTTTTTCGCGAAGTGACATTGACTGCTGCTAGTCTTAAAGTCCAAAGTCAGATAATACAACGTAGCTAGATCTCAGCCTTAACTGGGTGACCTTTAGTGTGCTCTGTGCACTGGGTATGATATAGAAATTACTGTTTTTTCTCCATAAATACTATTTTCATAATTTATTTCATTCAAGCCTCAAGCCTCTTTAGGCCACTCCCTGTCTGCAGTGTTGGCTGAACTTCATTGGCCTTGACTTAAGCCCCGTACACATGATAAGAAATTCGGCCGGGAAATTTCGTCCGTCGACCGATCTGCCGATTTTCGGATTGTTAGTATGGTCATTTCGACAGCCGACCCCGATTTTTCGGCTGACAAAATCCTGATGTGCAGGCTATAATATTTTTGTCGCCCGTCAAAACAACGTCTGATTTTCGTCTCATTAGTACAGATTTCGACAGAAAATATCTTAAGTGCAAGGCTAGGCATCCTCAAAGACGAAAGAACACATACAAAGCAATCCAACACATGACATCACTTCTGAAGTAGAATTCTGTCGTACGGGAAAATTCGTATGAAAATAACCTCTTCACTTTCCACATCAGACTAGCATGCCACAAAAGACGGACGAGCGGTCGGCGGAAATTCGTAGCGTGTGTACGGGGCTTTACTCTGATGGTGACAACAATGGGCTGTGTGCCTGCAAAAAAGTATCAGGAGGGCCCTTGTAGGCTCCATTGTAAGCCTGTGTGACTGGGTAACAATGTAAAAGAACAACTGGAAGATGGGGTAGAGGCTGTCACCCTATTACAGGAAGAGGAACCACTGAGTGCATGTGAAGACCAGAAGATTTAGCAGAGATTAGCTCATTTTAGTTTCCTGACAGGGTCACTTTAGGAGGAGGAATGAGTAAATTGATTTTGCCTAAATTGTTTTTTCTCCCCAAACCCAAGAATTCAACTTTTGCAGCAGATGAAAAACGTTCTTCTTGAAAGAATAATGGTTGATATTAGGGTCCTCCAAACTTTTCAGTACAAGAGCCTCGTTCGTCCTATATTGTACAAATATTTGTAGGATGAAAAATATCATTTTTTTGCTTTCTGATGGTGATAACAATGGGCCGTGCCTGCTCAAAGTGTCAGAAGGGCCACCTGTATGCTCCATTGCAAGCCTGTGTGACTGGGATACAATGTAAAAGCACGACTAGGGATATGCGTTGTTGTCACCCTATTACAGAAAGAGGAGCCACTGAGCGCACGTGGAGACATGGAGATTAGCAGAGATTAGCCGATTTTCGTTTCCTGACAGGATTGTTATAAGAGCAGGAATGAATGAATTGATCTTGGCTAAATTGATTTTTCTTTCGAAACCACAGAATTCAACTTTGCAAAAGTTTAAAAACGTTCTTCTTGAAAGAACGATGGTCGATATCAGCGTCCAAGCTTTTCAGTACAAGAGCCACATCATATATCTTACAAATATTTGTGGGACGAAAAGTATCATCTTTATAAACGAATAATAAGAATTAAAATGAATAAATAAACACCCCTCCCCCCCATATCACATCAGAAGCCCATCACATCAGAAGTTCCCCCTTCACAGCAAAACCCCCCATCACATTAGAGCCCCCTTCACATTAGAGCTCTATTTCTAATGGGGGGGGGGGGGGGTGTTCTGGAACTAAAGTGGTTAAATTAATTATTTCAGGAGATTACTTATGCACTCTGTTTGGGTTGGATATAATCTCTGAATCATAACATAACAAATGGGACAAAATTAATTGCAGATTCATTTGTTATGCTATGATTCAGAGATTCTGATGGATTCACCTCCATCCAACCTAAACACAATAAGTAGGAATCATCGTCTAATTTCACTTCTATAACTTACTGCAGAGGAGCAAGGGCCACTTAAAGCGATAGTATACTCCGCTTTTTAACTTTTACCTACAGGTAAGCCTATAATAAGGCTTATAATAAGTCTTACCTGTAGGTAAAATTAATATCTCCTAAACTAGAATAATGAAAAATGTTAATGCAACAGAAAAACTAAATGGATCTTAACCACTTGCCGACCAGTCACTGGGACTGTACTGCGGCAAAGTGGCTCGATTCCGTCCAGCGGCGTAGACCTACGTCGCTGGACTCCTCCCCTTTCAGCGGCGCACGTGCGCCGCCGGAGGCTCGCTCCCGCTGTTTTCAGTCACAGCGGGAGTCGGGCCAGGGGCCGCTCTTCCCCGATCGTCGGGAAATCGAGTCTGGAGATCCGCCCGCTTGTGTAAACAAAGCGGGCGGATCTCCTAAGTGACAAAGAGTGACAGATTGCAGGGTTCAGCATAGCTGAACCCTGCGATCTGTCCCTGTGTCACTCAGTCACCTCCCCCCACACACGTTAGTAAGCACCAGGCATACATTAACCCCTCCCTCTCCAATAAAATTAACCCCTTCCCTGCCAGTGTCATTTTTACAGTAACAGTGCATATTTATAGCACTGATTACTGCAGTAATGTCACTGGTACCCCCAAAAGTGTCAAAAATGTCAGTCAAGGGTCCGATCTGTCCGCCGCAATGTCGCAGTCCCGCAAAAAAAAATCACAGATCGCCGCCATTACTCGTTAAAAAAAAAAACACCAAAAATGACAGAAATCTTTCCCTTAGTTAGTAAACGCAATAACTTTTGCGCAAACCAATCAAAATATGCTTATTGTGATTTTTTTTTACCAAATATAGGTAGCAGAAAACAAATTGGCCAAAAATTTAAAAAAATTTTGATTTCTACATTTTTTGGGGGGAATTTCATATAAAAAAATGTGAAAAATATTGTTATTTTTTTAAAATTTACGCTATTTTTTTGTTTATAGCGCAAAAAGTAAGAATCGCACAGGTGATCAAATACCACCAAAAGAAAGCTCTGTTTGTGGGAAAAAAAGGACGTAAATTTCGTTTGGGTATGGCGTCGCACGACCGCGCAATTTTCAGTTAAAGTCGCACAGTGCCGAATCGCAAAAAGTGGCCTGGACGTAAGACCGCAAAATCCTCCGGTGGTAAAGTGGTTAATCAATTTAGATAATTCGGTATGTCATTACGTTTTTTTCGGATGCTTTAAATATCTGAATGAAATTAATGAATTTCATTGTTTCGTTAGATCCGGATACCTTTGAATCCCAGAATAACGAAAATTTCATCTACATTTTGATTAGAAACAAAACAAATCACATATGTCTGTCAAAAGCCCCCTACATATCGGAGTCCTCAGTCTGTTTTACCTTACAATCGTCACCACAGCCACAGCATGGCACAGGGTGGGAGGAGGATCAGATCCAGACGGAGGACAAGAGATACAGCAAGTCCTCTTCTGAATGCAGGGGTAGCCCTGGATGCTGCCTCCCTGGACCAGCACAATGCATTTCAATGATGTGGTCAACCCGGCTGCCAAACAACATATCAATGAATGCCCACGTGTCCTCACTTTTCAGTGTCATTGGTTGTTATGGTGGTGGCGACTGGCCCATCTGCACCTTCGAAACGCATGACTCAAATACAGTGCAAGTTGCTGTGAGTCTGGTAAAGTCTTGAAGCGTGTGTCCTCACTTTTCAGTTTCATTGGTTGTTAAGGTGGTGGCAGCTTGCCTATCTACACCATGGAAAGGTATGACTCAAATACAGTACAAGTTGCTGTGAGTCTGGTAAAGTCTTGAAGCCGGCTGGATGTGACCTGCCACCAGTAGTTTATAGACCTCCTCCAGTCTTTATGATCAGACTGCAGAGACCTTCTGATGGGGGAAGTCGGGAATCCCTACCCTGTCAAACTTCAGTTTTTAGGACATGTATTCTCGGAAAACAAGGCCACACAATGTCGAGGGCTCTGGTGTACCCCAGCCCAATAAAACCCATAAGCAGGTTGGCTAAGTCCTCGTAATTCCATGCTATATTTTTGAACCTGGCCAGAGAATACCTGGTCTAGAGTATATCTTTAAATTTGTTCCCTATGTCTTCACATACACTGAAAGAAATGAAAAGAGTCATGTGGACAGCAAAGGCAATAAACATTAGAATGCCTCCAGCTGGGCAAGCCTGGCGACTGGTAGAAAGATATAGAAATGCATACTTGTGGCACGCTGACGTAATTACACGTATGGAATTTCATGCTTATATAGGAAAACTACGAAAAAGATCTCAGACATCGAGCGGTTATGGCAAAATAATTACATTGCTGCCACATTTTCATATTTTTGCGAGTTCCTCTCTTGGCAGTGACACCAGAATATTTTCGATGGAATGACTATATTTTTAAGACCACAGTTATTTTGCCTTCAAAATTAAAATGTTTCCATGAGCTTCCATATCCTGGCCGTTTATGGGTCCTGTTATTAAGGAGGTGTCAGTTATGTTTTGAATGTTACCTTTTCACCTTAACATATATAAATAATAGATATTTCCAATTTTATTTTAGAACAAGTAAGGTTATCTTTCCACCCCACTCTTTAGGAACCTAAAGGAACGCCCTACTCAACCCTAGAGGCATACTTACCTGAACATGGCAGTCACAGCCCCCAATAATTATTTTCCCTTGCCATGCCTGTACAGTTGACCCTTCTACTCCCTACATTTCTAAAGGGCCATCTCCTGATACAAAAGATGATTTGGAAACCCTCTTCCCAGAAAAGTCAATAGGGATTTACTAAACTAAAAATTGTGCAATGCACCTATCTCCTGTGCTCTGAGAGGTGACCTTCTGACCAACTCGAGCCACACACATGCGGCTACCAGAGACCTTACGCTTGGCTTCTCCTGGATGCTTTGGCCTTGCAGCCCCTTCAAGACCAGGGTAGTCTGGGACCACTGCAATCAAAAGACAAACACAAGGGCGCACCGGCCTAGGGCATTATCCTCCATAAAGGCTTTATTAGATAAAAAGATAAAAATACTCACAAACGAGTTCTTTGGTATGTGCATAGCAAAATGATATGATGCCATCCACGTCAGAAACGGAAGATGTACCGTCCTCAAAGGCTTGAAATGCTTACGCGTTTCGACGCCTAACCTCTTCCTCAGAGCCTCAGGACGGCAACATATCATTTTGTTATGCACATACTAAGAACTCGTTTGTGAATATTTTCATCTCTTTATCTAATAAAGCCTTTATGGAGGATAATGCGCTAGGCCGGTGCGCCCTTGTGTTTGTCTTTCGATTGCAATAGGGGTTTACTGTGCACATGCAGCCAGTGGGAGAATAGATTTATTGTACAGGTTCTGAAGATTCCCGAGGTCCGCAGCTGTCTCATTTAGGTAAATATACATCTAGGATCAAAGATGAGGATTCCTTTATCAGGGGTGTCCAAACTATGGCCCTCCAGCTGTTCAGGAACTACAATTCCATAGAGGCATTGTAAATCTCTGATATTCACTGACAAAACTAGGCATGATGGGAATTGTAGTTCCTGAACAGCTGGAGGGCCACAGTTTGGACAGCTGCTTTAATTAAAGGATAAGTGCACTCCACCCTCCCCTTCCACAGATGAATACTTACTAAAGATCCAATGTTCTGTGTTCAATTAGCCCATTGGCCTTGTCTACACATTACAAGTTTATAGACTTCTATGGGGGGTGTCTCTCCCTATGTCTCCCAACACTGGAGATGAAGGTAGGCAAGTACCAGAGAAGGCTATGGCTCTGTAATATAGAGCCAGGAGAAAGAGGACCTGTGGTACTGGATACGATTTCAGTAGGTATTCATCTGTGGATGGGAATGGAGAAAAAAGGATAAATGCCCTTTGTTGTTAAATATATCTAAAGCCACTTTGAGTAGGAAAAGCTTAAAACCTCTGTCAGGTTGTGTGCCATTAGGGCGATATTCCTTCATTTCCACTTTTGTACACTCAACAGGAAGTGAGAGAATATCTTTCCAATGTGAAGGAAATCCCCTCTTACTGTAGATAGCTGTCACAGGAACAAGCGTCCCCATTGGAAGATTTCCCCTCTATTCCTGTTCTGTGACACCTACATTTTGGATATGCTCATTTTTATTTCCTTTGATTTTGGACAAATAGAGGTGGTGAATGCAAGTTCCACTGAGCTCTACAGAGAGCTCCCTCTAGTGGGTTATCTACAAATTTCATTTTTTTTAAACATTAATACAAATATGGTAAAACAGGCAGGTAAAAATGGAAAAGTTACATTAAAATAACTTTTAAATAAACACTGAATTAAGTCAAATTATATGCACACTCAGCTACATAAGACCTGAGGGAGGAGAATCAGCAGTGCACTGAATTTCCCAGGCTGTGTGGTGGGAGAGAGGGGGGGGGGGGGGGGCGTGTCAGGACAAGTCTGATCATTAGAGGAGAGGAGAGGAGAGGAGAGCAGAGTTCCCAGCACAGCTAGAGAACTGACCTCTCAGATAATGATTCACAGAAGAGCTGGCACATCTGCCAACACCCAACAGAAGCGCAGGGGATGTTTGCGGGTACTCAGATGGGCGCCCATGCAAATTCTTGTGAGCGCGTCCACGAAAGGCTGTAAACCTTGGTGCCCAGTGTGACAAATCCTGGCGACCAGTGGCCTATTTGCAGCCAGTAGTCTGATCCACAAGTTGCTGGATGATCCTCAACTCCCCTGTCTTCTCATGTGCGCCTGCTCATGCTATTATTGGATTTCATGTTACCGACCCGGCTTGCCTTTGACCTGTCTTGTCTCCATTCCTGGCTCTGACTCCTGGCTTTTTCTACTGACTCTGTTGTTGCCTGATTGTCTGTGTATGACTTTGGCCTGTTCTCCGGACTCTGATGCTGCCTGATCTCCTGTTTGACCCCCAGCTTCTTTCTTATTCTGCTTATTGCTTCTGCTCCTGGCTGAATTCCCATGCATGCCTACTGGCCTGCCTCCTGACCCTGCTTCTTGTCTCTCCCCTGCTGCCAAGAATCGCCTGGTACTTCTAAGGGACTCCTGCCCTGCAGTGCATCCAGTTCATCCAGCCATTATCCGGTGAACATCTTCTCAGCACTTCAGCCTCACGCAGCTGGCAACCCGTGCTTCTTTGGGCAAAGCATCTCCTATTATCACCTTCAGGGGTGCTGTGCACTCAGCCGCAAGCCCTCTTAGCACTTTGGCCCCTGACCAGGTACATGACATGACCATGGTGTGTTCTCCTGCTTAGTGTGGTCAATTTTTAATAGGAAAGTAGAGTGACTGGGATGGACACCAGGGATTTCAAATGTAGCACTGCCCCCTTGAGGACTGCTGGATTATTCACCTTGGGATCCCCCTGGGTTACCATTAGACACTGCAGAATGCACATTTAACTCTTTACTCCTTGGCTCAGTCAATAAACAGTCTAGGGGTTGTAGTTGTTTTTGTGGTTTTTATTAATTTAGGGATGGGAGAAAGGAAAAGTGGGATACTCCAAATTGAACTATTCACAATGGATGAGGACTCCTGTCTGAAGATGCAGCCAGGCTGCAGATCCCCCTTACCACTAGATGAATCAGGATTACGTTTCTGTAAGATCACTTCTAAGGAAGACTATCTTCAGGATACCCGCCTACTATCCCCTTTCACTCCACAGACTGACACCCGTCTTCTGACTATCCTATACCGGGGTGGCCCCCTATCAGGTCAGGCCCTTAGACACGATCCCCTTTACTCACGATACTGTTTTTCGAGGGTCTCCAGTGTCTCAACCCTTACCAATCAGCTTTCCTGGACCTCTGGGTTCAGCTCCTTTCCTACTGGTCCCCAGGCCGACTGTCTGTGGCAACGTGCCACCAATGCAGAGGAGGAGACAGCCTTCGCCCTCCCTCCAGGACTCGGCTCACCAGCCAAAGACCTTGCAGCACATGTGCTCCTGGCTTTTATACCACACCCCAGAATGCACTGAGACCAATAGTATGTGCAAATCACTGAAGCTGTATCAAAGCCTGTGTACCCATTGGTCATGTTTCCTCCAATGTCCAATGTGCCTTCCCATTGGACCAGCGCGGAACACTCCCCAGACCAGATGAATCGCACACTGAGCACCATGAGCAGACCTAATTTACAGATCCTTCTCTCTGGTAAGCAGAAAGCAATATAGAATTTGCCTGCTGCTCCTCTGATAGGCAGACAGAGCCAAAACTCTACTCTCTACCTAGCACCTACCTAGGAGGGTGCTACACAAACAAAGAAAATAATACAAAGAAACTGGATACTTTTTCATACAAGTACATGGTACAGCAGGCACATATCAGGAATATGAAATGTTAGGTTTACATATTCTTTAAACCAATATAAGCTGTGTATAACTTTAGTTCCTCGTGATTTTGTAATTTAGTCAGCTTCTGCTTTTATGTCATTGAGACCTACACCTATACTTTAGTTTAAACACTTCCTGTCACCCAGGTAAAAAAAAAACAGGTAAAAGCACAAAAAAATCAAGTATCTCAAACGCTTACTTGTACAAAAATGTTATTTTGCTTAATTGCAATGTACCTTTTGACGTGTTAGAACATTTGCCCACTGCAGGAGAGTCAGTTCCCTAGCACAACCCTCCCCCTCCTTGCATGAAATAGCCTTCTCCTCTTCTGTCAGTGTCTAATTACTGTATGTGCTGGCCCAGCTCCTCTATCCCCTTCCCTCACCCTCCCACTTACCATTTTATATAGCTGTCAGGGGAGGAATGAGGAGGAATATTATAGTGCGTCTCTTGAGTGGCAGGCGGTGGCGATGCCCAGCAATAGTCTCAGATCCTATTTAGATACCATAAAACTATAACAATAGTCTTATGTAGGATGTCTACATTAGCATGTAATGGATAATTGAGATGGAGAATTGCTGGTCAATTACCTATCGGTGGTGACTGACCTGATCATTTGTAAATGCAGAACATATCCACTGATAATGTGCTACGTGGTCACAACCTGAATGTGAAAAATGCTGTTCTTTAGGGTTCAGTGTACTCAGAACGAAGTGATACTTTGAAAGGGAATACAATAAGACACATGGCCACTCACTAAAACTAGAGGAAAGGCGGTTTAACCTTAAAATACGCAGGGGGTTCTTCACTGTGAGAGCAGTAAGGATGTGGAATTCTCTTCCGCAAGCAGTCGTATCAGCAGGGAGCATCGATAGTTTCAAAAAACTAATAGATGGGCACCTTAAAGACCACAACATACAGGGGTATACAATGTACAACATACAGGGGTATACAATGTACGGTTAACAGCAAACACGCACACACATCATAGGTTGAACTGGATGGACTGATGTCTTTTTTCAACCTCACTAACAGTGCTTTAAGTGGCCCAAAAGAGGTGCCGGTACTCTATTATAGCCTATACATTTTTTCGCCCCCCCACCCCACATTAGGGTCCCCACAGAGCACCCCCCCCCCCCCTGGCCTGGGCTGGGACTCCGGAGCAGGGGGACTCACTGGTGGTGACTGCTCTGGCTCTGGAGAGGGAAATATTCTTGGGGGGGGGGGCAATTGAGGGTGCAGATGTCCAAAATGAGCATACTGGTACGCTAAGGCGCACAGAGACGTGGCGGTATGCTCAAGAGCCATATTTGGAAGTGGCGGTACTGAGTACCAGTGCATACCGGCCCACTTAAAGCACTGCTCACTAACTATGTAACTATACTTTAGTAATAGTTGGAGCCTAGTGGGCTGAGTCAACCCTTGGCTTCTTGTTGTTTTGGATACTCAACCATCCAAGCCACAATGCCTCAACCATGCCATCATTTCTATGTTGTTCCTGTTCACCTGGGAGTTTTGGGTGTTCCCATCCACCTTATGTCTTCCAGTGTCTCTCTTTCCATTCTCCATTAAAACAAGGAGAGTGGGAACGCCTCACAAATAGCCAAAGCAGGTCTGCAGACCCAGAATCCCAATATAGAGAGACTTCCCCAATGGAGTCCCCCAGAGATATTGGGCACTCTTAGGCAATGTACCAGTCAATCATCTGCCAAAAATATACATTTAAGCTTTGGATTGGCCAACTATTAAAAAAAAAAAAAAAAACTCATTTATTTTCATGTCTTTTTTTTTTTTTTTCTGCCAAGTTCAGGTGGTGGGTAAATCAGAGACATGAATTTAATAGACACCAACAAACACGAGAAAGCAGGTGCTTGTCTTAAGGTCAGAGACTTACATTTTCCTGCAGACCCAGGATCCCAATATGGAGAGATTTGACCAATGGAGTCCCCCAGAGGTATAGGACACTCTTAGGCAATGTACCATTTCATCATCTGCCAAAAATTCAAATTTCAGCTTTGGATGGTCCAACTATAAAAAAAAAAAAAAAAAAAAAACCTCAATTATTTTCATGTCTTTTTTTTTTTTCCTGCCAAGTTCAGGTGGTGGGTGAATCAGAGACATGAACTTATAAGACACCAATCAACACGAGAAAGCAGGTGCTTGTCTCAAGGTCTGAGACTTACATTTTCCTGCAGACCCAGGATCCCAATATGGAGAGATTTGACCAATGGAGTCCCTCAGAGGTATAGGACAATCTTAAGCAATGTACCAGTCAATCATCTGCCAAAAATTAAAATTTCAGCTTTGGACGGGCCGGGTATTAAAAAAAAAAAAAAATCAATTATTTTAATGTCTTTTATTTTTCTGCCAAGTTCAGGTGGTGGGTGAATCAGAGACAAGAACTTAATAGACACCAAAGAACACGAGAAAGCAGGTGCTTGTCTCAAGGACAGAGATTTACACTTTCCTGTTTTCTTAGGAACTGTGTCATATTCCAGAAAATTGTTATGCCAGTAATATCAATAATCAGATTCACAAGATCCTCCCGGAAATGTCAGCCGAGTGAAAAAAAATCTTGAATCGGATAATGATGTCATAACCAGCAAAGTAAATTGTTGTGGAAAAATATATCTTCAAACAAACTTAATAAACTCTAGAGACTACGAATAAATAAATAAAGGATGATATATTATATATACTGGATATTTATGTATTTATATACAGGGTTTTTTTGTCAGAGAATATTTGCAAATAACCCCCCCCCCCCCAGGACCCAAAGTAAGGTAGAAAGGCAGCACCAAATAGTAGGCATGACTACATTACAAGAACAGTGGGAGGGTCTTAACCACTTAAGCCCCGGCAGATTTTACCCCCTTCCTGACCAGGCCCTATTTTGCGATTCGGCACTGTGTGATTTTAACGGACAATTGCGCGGTTGTGCGACGCTGTACCCAAATGAAATTGACGTCCTTTTTTTCCCACAAATAGAGCTTTCTTTTGGTGGTATTTGACCACCTGTGCGATTTTTATTTTTTGCGCTATAAACAAAAAAAGAGCGACAATTTTGAAAAAATAACAATATTTTTCAAATTTTTTATATGAAATTCCCCAAAAAAAAATGTAAAAATCAAAATTTTTTAACATTTTAGACCAATTTGTTTTCTGCTACATATGTTTGGTTAAAAAAATCACAATAAGCGTATTTTGATTGGTTTGCGCAAAAGTTATTGCGTTTACTAACAAAGGGAAAGATTTTTGTCATTTTTCTTGTTTTTTTTTTTAACGAGTAATGGCGGCGATCTGTGATTTTTTTTTTTGCGGGACAGCGACATTGCGGCGGACAGATCAGACCCTTAACTGACATTTTTGACACTTTTGGGGGTACCAGTGACATTACTACAGTAATCAGTGCTATACATATGCAATGTTACTGTAAAAATGACACTGGCAGGGAAGGGGTTAACTTTATTAAAGATGCAGGGGTTAAATGTGTCCCTAGGGGCGTGCTTCTAACTGTAAAGGGGTGTGGCTAGTGATGTAACCACAGAGACATGCGATCCTACATAGCAGGATTGTATGATCTCTGCAGTTAGATCAGGGAGAATGACAGACGGTTTTGTTTACATCAGCCGCCTGCCTTTTTCCCTCTCCACCGGGAGATCGCGAGTGACTGGCGGACATCGGGTCCGCCGGTCACACGCGCAGACATGTTAGGGAACGAGCGGGGGTGGGAGCGCGCCTCCGGCGGCGCACGCTTGCCCCCTAGAGGCTCTCAGGCTAGCGACGTAGTACTACGTCACTTTGCCTGTACGGGGCTGACCGCCGCAGTAAATGTACTTGCGGCGGTCGGCAAGTGGTGGAGGAATGGTTAGAAAAAAAGTCTACTTGCTGTGTGCATGACATATATACTGTATGCCACAGTCCTTGTACCCACACAATATACTCTAATTGCTGTGCCACAAGAAATAGTCTAACACAGCCTTTCTCAACCTTTTCAATACAGAGGAACCCTTGAAATAAATTTCTGGTCTCCGGGGAACCCCTGCTAAAAGTCTACAACTCATGACACATTAGTGTGACAGTCAGTGGGAAGAATGCTCTTTATTCTTGTCATCATTGGGAAGAATTACCCCCCCCTTACAGATAGCTAAAAGGAACAATGGTGTCATTGGGAACTTACCTGAGAGGCAGAAATTGCCCATCTCTCAAGGAACCCCTAGCAACCTCAGGAGCAGGGCTTTTTTTATCAGCTGGAACTTGGTGGAACTCAGTTCCACCACCTCTGGCTCAGACCCTCTGCTCCCTGCTTGCCACTATCACTTGTAAACACAGACGTCCAGCTTCTGTGTTTACAAGTGACAGCTTGGCTTCCACAGATCTCCTGAGTGGCTCCTACTGAATGTCAATGCAGGATGGGGACAAAGGAGATGCAGCTGGGGTGCCCAGGGTGCGGTGCAAATGCTGACACCCCCACTGGATGATCTCCCTGCAAGTGAGAGAGACGGTGCCCACTACAGTGTGTGGGGAGGTTTAGATTAATACAGCAACAAAAGAAAGACATGTGGAAGATGGTGGAGCTTTGGGCGGGGCGGTGGCGGGGCGGGGGGGGGAATGGGGGCAATGGAGGGGGGTTTCATGCAGAGATCAGAGCTGAAGAGGGGGAATATTTAGATGTGGATGGGGGATGCAGAGCTAAGCAGCTGTGGAAGAGGGCTGAACTCTATGTGTAGCGCATCCCTGAACTTTACACTCTGAATGCAGCGCACCCCCGAACCCTGCACTCTGTACTTAATGCACTCCTGGTATTTAATGCCCTTTTAAGACCCTGCCACGTTTTTGAGAGGTCCTGATCGAGTTCCTGTACCTATTTTCTGAGAAAAAAAGACCTGCTCAGGAGGAACCCTGGTTGAGAAACCCTCATCGAACAGATACGTAAAATGCTCAGCACAATCATATTAAAAAATGAAACTCTTCCATTACGTGTGCTTTTCAGCCTAATAAGAACTGCATAAAATAATCAGTAAACAGGCAAAAAATTTGGGGGAGCATACCCATGTATTTCCAAAGCTGCTGCAGCTATGAACCAAAAGACATGTATATTAAAGTGGGCTTGAGCACGATATGGCCATATGGTGGGACCAAACCCCCATTTTTATTTATGGACTCTCTTCAGATTTGGTAGTAATTTCTTTTGCATTTGCGCGCTATTCTTTTTTAATATACATGTCTTTTGGTTCATAGCTGCAGCAGCTTTGGAAATACATGGGTATGCTCCCCCAAATTTTTTGCCTGTTTATTATGTATTCGGTCTGACCAGACTATCGAGGTTGAGCAACCTACCCCACCCCCCACATACACACCTGTACTCAATCAGTGTCCACCATCAAATGGATATAGGAGGAGTCCCCTGTAGTGCATTTGCACATTTTTCCCAGCAAGGAGTGTTGTCTCCAAGGGTTAGAAGGGCTGGATTCATCTCTTTTTCATGGATAGTGTAGGACCCACTGATAATGGGGTACTTTGACGCAGTGGTGGGCTTGAGCACGATATGGCCATATGGTGGGACCAAACCCCCATTTTTATTTATGGACTCTCTTCAGATTTGGTAGTAATTTCTTTTGCATTTGCGCGCTATTCTTTTTTAATAAAATAATCAGTGACTACTTAGCAACCGGCAACTTTTGAGACAATAAAGGCTTTGCTCAGAAGTATATCATGTAAAACATAGCATACAGAGTGCAGTGGTCAGGGGTATCTCATTTATGGCTCTTATCATAGGTATCACCTTTTTTCAGTTTGCGATACTTGTTGTTATATACTTGTATTGATATCAATGTAGTTTAGACTTGCTATACCTGAGGAAGGGTCCTCATTGATCTGAAACTGTTGTATAAACTTTGTTGCAAGATTCTGCAGATCCTGGATTTGTACAATATACACTCACCAGCCACATAAGGCACAACTGTTCAATTGCTTGGAAACACAAATTGCTAATCAGAAAATTACATGGCAGCGACTCAATGCATTTAGGCATCTAGATGTGGTGAAGACGACTTGCTGAAGTTGAAACCAAGCATCAGAATGGGGGAGGAAAGGGGATTTAAGTGACTTTGAACGTGGCATGTTTGTTGGTGCCAGACAGGCTGGTCTGAGTATTTCAAAAGCTGCTAATCTACTGAGAATTTAACACACAACCATCTCTCTGGTTTACAGAGAATGGTCTGGAAAAGAGAAAACATCCAGTAAGCGGCAATTGTGTGGGCGAAAATGCCTTGTTGAGGTCAGAGGAGAATGAGCAGATTGGTTGGAGATGATAGAAAGGCAACAGTAACTCAAATAACCACTCGTTACAACCAAGGTAGTCAGAATACCATCTCTGAACACACAACACATCGAACCTTGAAGCAGATGGGGTACAGTAGCAGAAGACCACACCAGGTGCCACTCCTGTCATCTAAGAACAGGAAACTGAGGCTAAAATTCACACAGGCTCACCAAAATTGGAGAACAGAAGATTGGAAAAACGTTTCCTGGTCTGGACTTCAGCTGTTACATTCAGATGGTAGGATCAGAATTTGGGGTGGCCAACAGTGGCTTGAACATTTGATAATAGATAAATGGGGGTTATGCTATGGTAGTGGAAAGGAAGAGGCCCCATGTATAGCCTGTACAGCCTGAGCCTCAGTGGTGTATTTAGGTTTTGTGCTGCCCTAGGCCTGGCTAAACTTGTGCACCCCCTAATTTACATATGACCCACCCCTTCATGTAAAGGCCACACCCTTTACTGTTTACGACCCGCCCTGTCATCTGTGAACCACAGACCACAAGTCTATCAGTTCCCATACGTTCAGCCTCATTACTGCCCATCAGTGCAGCCTCATCACTGACCGCTTTATGGGGGTGCCAGACCGATTTGCCTCCTGGACTCTGCCCTCTGGCTAAATTCACCCCATAAGTCTGGCACTATATTAAAAGTGTAGCGCAAGCCGGCAGAGACCCCTTTCGTGCGGGACCAGGGAGGAAGCTGTTTTTTTTTTGTGCAGCTTTTTTGCTGCCCCCCTGCAAAGTGCCGCCCTAGGCCTGGGCCTTGTTGGCCTAGGCCAAGATACAGCACTGCTGAGCCTATGATCCAAGGCCACTCACAGGAACACAGGAAATGATCTGAGTACTAACACAGGTGATGACTGCCATCACAAGGTATCTGAACTTTAACACTGTACCTACCTTCAAAACCTTGTAGGCCAACACAGGTTTCTTTGTTTCCAAACATTTGTCAGTACAATTCTGGATCTTCATGGATCCAGACTGAATTAAGGATTAATACAAGCATTGCAAAGCACCTTCCCTTCGAAACCCTTGGTATCTACAACTTTTAAGGTCAGGTTGACTTTAGGAGGATTGGTAAAAGGTCCCTTAGCAATGGATGTTTTTCGCTCTCCTCGTACCATGGTCACTGCAAATAGCGACCTCCAGTGATTACGAGAATGCACTGATAAGCAAGTGTGACTTATACTGAGGACATTACGGCATCAATATAAGTCATGCTTACCTGTTGACCTATTTTTCCAAGTCACCAACGATGGGGGGCATCAGGGCAGGAAATTCACTGTGCTTTTTTCATGCAGAAAACTGGTAAAGCTATACGATTCAGACGTCAGCGTATGACGAAACACGTTGGGAGGAGCCTACGGCAGCGAACGCTACCACAAGGAGGAGACGCGGCAGCCATCTTTTCGGTGGGTACAGATGCCGACCACATACGGAGGAATCATTCAAGGCTGTCCTGACTCTACTACTATGTAAGCAGTTTACTTCGGTGTGTGCCAATAAAACCTTTTAGACTTAATACGCTATGAGGAATGCTTTTTTTGTCTTCATCTGAGCCATCCAGTTCTAGAGGGGAATTGCCTGTCACCCTGTGATATTGGAGAAGCTGTGTGATCACCGGTCTGTCTGCTTTCCATGACCTTTGTAGTGAAGGTACTAGCTATCTGGTAAGAGGCAGTGTGATTTTTGGGCTCGGGTGGCGGTTCTTTTGGTCTGAACTTTTTACACCCTTGCTATGGAGTGGACACCTATTCATTGTGGACTTCTTCTTCATGATATGGACTTGTGCATCTGCCACCTATTAATTAGAATAGCGATACACCTTTATGCTTATCTATTGTTGATCTACTTCTCTAATCAGGATCTGTGTTAGCTGCTTTTCGCCATATACATTTTATCATTGTTATTGAGTTTATATTTAGTGCAGCAATACCCTTTTATAAAGCTATACGATTGGCACAGATGTGCATACAGTGATCTGATTTGCTCATGACTAATCATAGGCATTTTACTTACTTGTTCTCACTAGCCCCCAGTGTAGGGAATAGCATAATCTTTTTTTTTTTGCTCTGTAAAATACATAAATATTTTAAAAAGTAAGGCGTATTCGCCATTCAAATACCATCCAATTACCAACCCAGTCCTAAAGGCGTATGAGTAGATCATGATAAAATTACTTGGCCGCTCTTAATAAGAAAATACCAACATCCCACTAATGGTAACTGAAACAAACATTTGCTCAGCCCTGTATAAGGTATGCAACGATGGCAAGCGTATGGAATCTCCCTTGGCTTATTAGACCTTACTTTAAAGCTGTCAGAGCTCACTCGGAATAGCTATGTTGCAGGTTTGCATTCTTGCCTTTGTTCCCGAGTGATGATATGATCCTTTTCATTGTTGTTTCTCAAAAGCGTGACATGTTTGATACACAGAGTTTGGGAGCCCGTGCACCGCTCCTGCGTGTTCCAGCAGGTCTCCTCTTCACCGCGCGCTCCAAGACTTTTCTTAATATTTACAAACATTGCACCGAGCCAAAATGAAAATTATACCTAAAAGTAGGAGCAAACCACTTCTAACTGTAAGAAAAAAATAAATAACGTAAAAATAAAAACACTCTACTGCCGATTGTGTCTCAAATTCCAATCAAAGTGGCTTCAAGCCCACTATTAGAAGAATCAACATTACACCTGAGTAGGTATTAACTCCTTTACAATCGTGGATACTCAATCTCCTGGCAGTGTCTAAGGTTATCCAATAGTATACAGAGACATACACTCACCAGACACTTTATTAGGGTGCACCTTGCTAGTACCGGGTTGGACCCCCTTTTGCCTTCAGAACTGCCTTCATTCTTCGTGGCATGGATTCAACAAGGTGTTGGAAACATTCCTCAGAGATTTTGGTCCATGGTGACATGATAGCATCACACAGTTGCTGCAGATTTGTTGGCAAGCATTGCAAAGCACCTTCTCTTCGAAACCCTTGGTATCTACAACTTTTAAGGTCAGGTTGACTTTAGGAGGATTGGTAAAAGGTCCCTTAGCAATGGATATTTTTCGCTCTCCTCTTACCATGGTCACTGCAAATTGTTGGCTGCACATCCATGATGCCAATCTCCTGTTCCACCACATTCCAAAGGCACTCTATTGGATAGAGATGCGGTGACTGTGGAGGCCATTGGAGTACAGTGACCTCATTGTCATGTTGAAGAAACCAGTGGTGAGATGATTGGAGCTTTGTGACATGGTGCATTATCCTGCTGGAAGGAGCCATCAGAAGATGGGGACACTAGTCATAAAGGGATGGACATGGTCAGCAACAATACTCAGGTAGGCTGTGGCATTTAACCTCCCTGGCGGTATGATTCTTTTGGATTTTAGGTGCTGAAAGCGGTACCATTATTATTCTATATATTATATATATATATATATATATATATATATATATATGTATGTATACATATATTATGTATATATATATATATATATATATATATATATATATATATATATACGTATATATATATATACAGTATATATATATATATATATATAATGTATACAGTTGGTTTGGGCTGCTCATTCACAAGAATTACGTATACATATATATATATATACGTGTATATATATATATATATATATATATATATACTGTATATATGTATATATATATATATATATATATATATATATATATATATACACACATATATTTACATAAAAAGTACAGTAAAACTGCTGGAAAGGGCACTGGGGGGCAATGTAATGTGATTTTTTTTTATTTTGAATGGTATCAGTGTGTTTGGTGTGTTTTACATTTGAATTTGCCGCCGGTTCCACCCCCCCGGCGGACGTCACATCGCCGGAGACGGAAGCCGGGGCTCGCAGACGATCGGGAGGAAGCTCCGCCGCCGCATACCGCCCGCATTCTTCGCTGGATCCCGGAGAAAAGGTAAGTAAAACCTCTACCAGGATCCAGCGATCTTCCTATCGCTACCCCAAGTGTGGTTCGGGGTTACCGCTTTTGGCTCTAAAATCTAACCCCGAGTCACGCTTGGGAATACCGCTAGGAAGGTTAAACGATGCTCAGTTGGTAGTAAGGGGCCCAAAGTGTGCCAAGAAAATATCCCCCACACCATTACACCACCACCACCAGCCTGAACTGTTGATACAAGGTGGGATAGATCCATGCTTTCATGTTGTTTATGCCAAATTCTGACCCTACCATCTGAATGTCGCAGCTGAAATCGAGACTCGTCAGACCAGACAACGTTAGTCCAATCTTCTATTGTCCAGTTTTGGTGAGCCTGTGCGAATTGTAGCCTCAGTTTCCTGTTCTTAGCTAACAGGAGTGGCACCCGGTGTGGTCTTCTGCTGTTGTATCTACTTCAAGGTTCGATGCGTTGTGCGTTCGGAGATGGTATTCTACATACCTTGGTTCTAACGAGTGGTTATTTGGGTTACTGTTGACTTTCTATCATCTCAAACCCCTCTGCCCATTCTCCTCTGAACTCTGACATTAACAAGGCATTTTCCTCCACACAACTGCCGCTCACTGGATATTTTCTCTTTTTCGGACCATTCTCTGTAAACCCGAGAGATGGTTGTGCAAGAAAATACCAGTAAATCAGCAGTTTTTGAAACACTCAGAGCAGCCCGTCTGGCACCAACAACCATGCCACGTTCAGTCACTTAAATCCCCTTTCTTTCCCATTCTGATGCTCAGTTTGAACTTCAGCAAGTCATCTTCACCACGAGCGCTTCAAGCCTCCCTTTCAGATCGCTCTACTGCAGGGTAGTCTTCCCGGTCACGATTCCAGACTGACAGTGGTGAGAGCTGCTGGTTCAGAAGATGGTTTATGTGGACAGCTTTACCCCAGATGCCTGCATACTTAGATGTGCCTCTTTTAATCATCAGCCATGTGAGTTGCTAAATGTTGTACCTTCATTAAATGTCCGCATATTGCTACACTTAGAGGCTCCTCTCTTCTCTTTTATACCCTGTAGCTCCTGCTGGATTTTGCTTCTAATCCCCTTGTGGAGGCGCCATTTGTGGATGGCCATTTATATGGTTACACAACATCACATTGCTATAGACGTTTTATATGGACTATGAGTGCCGGTTCACATTGGTGCGACGCGGGAACCCTGCGAATCCACTGCGGGTTCCCGCATCACATTCAACTCGCAAGCAGTTCACATTGCCATATGCGAATCTCTGGGGGTGTCAATACAAAGTTAACGACACCCCCAGATCAGTTCGCATATCGCAGTGCGAACTATCAGTTTGGACATGAATCGGATCGCATAAGTGTGAACACCCATGCGATCTGATTCTGGTGCGGAC
The DNA here is from genome assembly GCF_965119305.1 of Pelophylax lessonae. NCBI lineage: Eukaryota > Metazoa > Chordata > Amphibia > Anura > Ranidae > Pelophylax > Pelophylax lessonae. The sequence continues at coordinate 38,186,026 of NC_138779.1, read as the reverse complement.
CAAAAAAAGGGTCCTATGCAAGTTTTTTCTGAATGTGAAATCTGTCTGTACTACTTGTATGGCTGAATTTGCATTGCACAGACATCGCATGTGATTTGCAGAGCAGTGCGGTCCGAATCACATGCGATGTCTGACATCACACATATGTGAACCAGGACTCAATGCTTTATTTTGTTGCAAAATCACTTTGAAAAACATTCCCCTAGCATTATTGGCAGATGATTTATGTAGCATTTCCTTCCTGGAATCCATCTGCCCTTATCTCAGGCATGCAGGCAAGAGGGCATGCTTAGCTGCAACACCCCTCCTCCAGATGAATGAAAAAAGAAATGCCTATGTAAACTCCTGGGATGTATGACATAATTTTGGCCTAGGCCAGAAACCAGTACGCAACTGAAGAATTGTAAAAAAAAAAGTTTAAAACAAGAAAAACTAATATACCTTCCTATCAATTTACTAATGATAGCCGCATGAGGATTAAACATTGTTAATGTTGGTTGAGAGAGTTTAGTTCCATTGAAAACTATTTACATACTGCATGAAACTGCAGATCATGCAGGTACCATTATGTTTATACAGCTTTGAGTTTTAATTCTCTTTAAAGATATACACAAAGAAAAGATTAACTTAAAGTGATTGTAAACTCTCACCTCGTAAAACAACCCCTTCAGTTTAAAATAGAAATGAAAAGCAAAATATTTGTGTATACATAGAAAAGACAATATAAATACCTTTTTTTTAGGTGATCACATTCCCCCTGTTCTTAGCCGCATAAGGAGCTCGGAGAGCTGGGGGAAGAGAAACAGCAGGACACTGATCTTCCCAGTGAATAGCTGTGCAGGTGAGCCTGTCAGAACAAGTCTGATCATTGGAGGGGAGAAGGCTGAGTTTCCAGCACAGCTAAAGAATTGACCACACTGTGCTCTCATACCTAGTGTGGCCAGTTTTTAACAGGAAAGCAGAGGGACTGGCAGGAACAGCAGGGATTTCACACAAAGAAAGCAATACAAAGAGAACGGGAGACTTTTTCATACAAGTACATGGTACAGCAGCCACATATCAGGAATATGAAATGTTGTTTACATATTCATTCATTTAAAATGGATGTTAAAGGCTGAAGGTTTTTTACATTTTATGCATGAGGGTAAAAAAACCTTCAGGATGCAGCTTTCCCCGCAGCCCCCCCCCCCCCTTACTTACCTGAGCCCAATCGTGATCCAGCGTTGTGCACGAGAGCAGCTGCTGTCCCGGGTCTCTGCCCCCTCATTAAATGAGACACAGCAGTGGGAGCCCCGTTCTGTGTGTCTTATAAATATATATATATATATATATACATACACACATAATTATTTATTTATATATAATAAAAAAAGCAAATAATAATAGTTATATATGTATATAAATATATATATATATATACATATAATTCTTTATATATATATATATATATATATATATATATATATATATACAGTAATCCCCCGCTACATCGCGGTTCAGTTTTTGCGGTCCCGGTAATTCGCGTTTTTTTTTGTAATGTTATTTTACTATATAAATCATTAAAAATGAAATATTTTTGTGTTTTCCATAGCTCTTGCTCTGTCTCTCAGTATCTTTTATGTGTTTAAATGAGTTTCTATTGTTTTAAAAGTGTGTTTAAAGACCTTAAAATGCTTTTACACGTACAGTGACAGTAAAAAAACATGCCTACAATGCATTTTAATAGGGTTTTTCTATTTCGCGGAATTTCACTTTTCGCGGCTGGGTCCGGAACGTAACCCCCGCAATGAAGGGGGGTTTACTGTATAATTATTTTTATATATATATATATATATATATATGTATATATAATTATTTATTTATATATATATATATATATATATATATAACTATTATTATTTTCTTTTTTTTTTACTATGGCAGGTTTACTTTAACCACTTACGGACCGCCCACCGCGTATTTACGTCGGTACTTTGACGTTAAATACTGGGGTTAGGGCAGCAAGTAGCTGCCATAACCCTGGTATTTTTTTAAACGGCGGGCAGTCCTCTTTAACACAAGGGTGGTCCCAGCGGCAGATTCGTCGCAGGATCACCTTTATGGGCGGCGGGAGAGGCGCCCCCCCCCCCCCGCTTCCTGGTCGTTTTACCAGTGTCGTTGGTAGCGGGGAAAACGATCCGGTCCGCTGTCCCCTCAGGCAGGTAATCGAACAGCTGCTCTTTTTGACCCCAGATCTCACATTAAAGAGGTCCTGTTTAAATTCCTTGTAATATGAATAAAAGTGATCTTTTTTTTTTTTTAAAAAGAACAGCGTAAAAAATAAAAAAATAAATAAATAGGAAAAAAAGAAAATTAAAGTGCTCCACCCCCATTAGCTTGCACACAGAAGCGAATGCATACGCAAGTCACGCCCAGATATGTAAACGGTGTTCAAACCACACATGTAAGGTTTCGCTGCGATCGTAAAAGTGAGAGCAATAATTTGAGCTCTAGACCTCCTCTGTAACTCTCAACTGGTAACCTGTAGAAATTTTTAAAATGTCGCCTATAGGGATTTTTAAGTACCAAAGTTTGTCGCCATTCCCAATTTTGAACCACAACACGTTGGGCATCTTTTTACTCGGTGTAACATTATCTTTTACATTATAGAAAAAAATTGGGCTAAATTTACTGTTTTCTTATTTTTTATTTTTAAAAAAGTGTATTTTTCCCCAAAAAATTGCGTTTGTAAGGCCGCTGCGCAAATACGGTCTGATAAAAAATATTGCAATGATCTCCGTTTTATTCTCTAGGGTCTCTGCTAAAAAAAATATATATAATGTTCGGGGGTTCTAAGTAATTTTCTAGCAAATAAAAAATTGATTTTAACTTGTAAACAACAAGTGTCAGAAATAGGCCCGGTCTTTAGGTTGCATTCACACCTGGGCGTATCATTTTCAGGCGTTTTTTGGGTGTTTTTGTAGGCATTTTTTCAAGCATTTTTTTGGGCGTTTCTTTGGTGTTTGTTGGGCGTTTTATGAGCGTTTTTAGGGCGTTTTATGAGCGTTTTTTTGGGCGTTTTTAAAAAAAAATGGGTGTGGTAAAAGGGGTGGAGACCACCTGTGTGTTTGAAAAACGCCCGTGAAACGCCTGTGAAATGCCCGTGAAACACCGATAACGGCGTTTTAATGCATTCCTATGGGACCAGAACAGCTCTTGATCAGCCCAAAAAGAAGCTCCTGTACTTTTTTTGAGCTACAGGTATTTTGCTTCAGGGGACAAAATGCTCATATGTGAACAGGAGCCATTGAAATTAATGGGATATTGATTTTTTGGCATTTTGGATTTTATAAGATGAGCGTTTTATGGGCTGAAAAACGCTCAGGTGTGAACAGGGCCTAAAGTTGTTAAAGTGATACTAAAGTCTCTTTTTTTTTTTTTCTTTAAAAAATAACAAAAATGTTATAGTTCCCTCCTCTGCGCAGTTGGTTTTGCACAGAGCAGCCCCGATCCTCCTCTTCTGGGGTGCCCCAGCGCCGCTCCTGGCCCCTTCTCCAGCTTGCTATGGGGGCACCTGAGACGAGGGGCAGCTAGAGATCTGTGTGTCCATTCAGATGCTGAGCCACGGCTTTGCCCCACCCCCTCTCTCCTCATTGGCACTTTGAATTTGATTGACAGCAGCGGGAGCCAATGGTGCCTCTGCTGTGTCTCAGCCAATCAGGAGGGAGAGTCCCGGATGGCCGAGGCACTCGTAGACATCGCTGGATAGAGAGGGGGCTCAGGTAAGTATTAGGGGGCTGCTACACACAGAAGGATTTTTATCTTAATGCATAGAATGCATTAGTAAAAAAAAAAAAAACCTTCTGCCTTTACAATAACTTTAATTCTCTACCAAAACTATTTTGGGGAGCCTTGAACCCTTTAGGCGTAGTTAGTGATGGTGCTTTCATTTACATACAGTATGTATAGTACTCAAGCACGCTAGACTTTCGCATGGCAATTTCACACCCCCCCTGCTAAATGGACTCCACTATGTGATATAGTGTGGTGGTCCTATAATAACATTTGTGAGCTTGTAATGACTAAACTTGCCTTTTTGCACATTTGAGTCTAACTCTATATAAATCCTGATACCCCGAGGTTGCATAAACCCTTGGCTAATAAAGCAAATTCTGCAGAAAGGTCCCAAAAAGACTCATTTAAATAAGATTAACTGCTGGTTCAGTGTGAGTTTACGTCTATCCCGGGAGTTCCCGAGGAAAATCATATCATGTGTGTACATTCTTTTTTATTTTTTTAACAACCAGTCGGTTTGCTTCTCTTGCAAAAGTAATCGCTCTACCATAGCGAATGCAGTCAATTGCTAGGGCTGCTTTAAAGTAGAACTCTATTTCTCCAGATCTAACGAGTTGACAGGTCCTCTATATAGGACAGCATTTTATTCAACCATCGCTGGGACCAATCATAAGTTGAAGTGATTGTAGACCCTTCCATATACCCAGTGAAGTGACTGGTCTTGCGTGATACACTAAGATGAAACATATCATCCTACATAAGTCCTACATTGACCTAAATACTGTGTTCAGACCTATTGCTTGAAGAAGGAATTGCTTTTGTGCTTTTTGAGCAGTGGCGGCCCTTCCATTGGACCCCCCTATCCATGCGTCCGGCCCCCTAATCTACATGCAGGGCGCCGGATGCATGGATTCCAATGGGGTTTTTTTTTTGATGCATGTGATTAGAGCCAGAGGCTCTAATAGGCTTCAAAAGAGGGTGGGCTCGGGGTGCAGAGCACAGAACCCTGAGCCCACCCAGTTGTGTGACAATAGCGAATTAATATTCCTGGCCAATCAGGAAGCAGGTCCTGAGACCCGTTTCCCGATTGGCCAAAAGGAGAAGCCATGCTATTGGCCAAGGAGGAGGAGGAGAGAGGAGACGCAGGGAAAGCCGCTGCCAGTCCAGGGTGAGTGAGCCGGCAACTGGGGGGGGGGGGTATGGTGTGCGGGCTGGAGCTGGGGGGGTGGGGGTAATGGTGTGGTCCATCTGCCACCCGCCCCGGCACATGGAGCTCCAGCCGCCACTGTTTTTGAGCCCCACCATTGGTGTCTGTAGCAGTGGCGGCTGGTGCAAGATAATTTTGGGGGGGGCGGCAAATCCACCCCCTCCCCCCAGCGGGAAGGGCAGCCGGCCGGCAGGCAGGCGAATACACCACCACCCCCACCCCAGCGGGATGGACGGCCCGGGCAGACAGCCAGCATCCTTACCTCCTCCGGCCGTGCGTCTCCTCCCTCTTCCTAGCCAATGGCCAGTAAAATCGCTTCTCTTTTCAGCCAATCAGGAAAGGGGTCTCACGATCCACTACCTGATTGGCTGGGAGGAAAATCAGTGTGATAATAGCAAATGTTCATTCGCTACTGTATACAACTGGTTGGGCTCAGGGTGCAGTGGATGCATGGGCGCGCCCACAGATCCTGGAGCCCAGTGGCCTATTTAAAGCAGAGGCCTGCCTAGTATCATTGCTTCAGCTTTACTCCTGTGACTTGTGTTCCTGAAAGGCTGCTTGATCGTGCTACTGACCCAGCTCTGTCTGACTCTTCTTTGGATTTCTCTTGCTTGCTTATGTCTGCTACTGATTCGTGTTACTGATTCGGCCATAGACTTTTTACTAAGATTCTGCCTGTTGATCTTTTACCTCGCTACCAGCATGTTGCTGACCCCTGCCTGTTCCTGACCTGGACTCTGATCATGATTCTGTATCTATCTGACTTTGCGGTTACAGAGCTTGTGACCTAACTCTTCGCTTCTGTTCATTCAGCCAGTGCCGGGACAAGGTCATCTAGAGCCCAGGGCGAACATATCAAACTCTTCCCCCCTCCCCCAGATATGTGATCATTAAGTGTCAGCAAAAATACCCCCGCCCCCCAAAAAAAAAATTAAGCACTAATCTGCATGCTTAGCCCCTAAGCATAAAGCCCCCCCCCCCCAGTACAAATTCATCCACTGCTGAAATCCCCCATCTCAGCACAGATTTTTGCCCCCCCATCCCCCAAATCCCCCCAGCTCAAATGCCCCCCCCTCAAAAAATTAACTCCCTCCTAACACAAATCCTCTACCCCTAAAATCTCCCCTCCTAGTACACATCTTCTCCCCCCACTTCAAATCCAACCCCCCAGCACAAAAATCCCTACTCCTAGTAAAAATCTTCTCCACTCCCATCCCCTCACAACACAAATTCTCCTAAATCACAACTCTTAGCACTCCCTCCCCCAAATTTTCCCTTCTAGAAGAAACCCTTCCCCTTGCCACCATCCAAATTGCCCCTTCCAACACAAATCCCCTCCCTCCCAATCTCTTTGTGGCGCCCCCCCCACCTTACATGATACCACAGTGCCCAGGGCAGCCGCCCCTCCTGCACACCCTTTGTCCCGGCCCTGCATTCAGCCTCCGCATCTCCAGGTTCAAGTTCGCTGTACCAGCTTCCTGGCACCTGTGCCCTTCCGCTGCCCTAGCAGTCCCCCTTTCCACCACTATGCGTGCTTGGATGGGAATGGTTCAAGAGGCCACCTTCATTACCTCAAGCTCTGCTAACAGGTATGTGACAGCTCTGGAACCGCCTGCAGGGGTTGCACTTTTTAATTTGAGGCAGCAGGGTTGATTTTTTTTTCAAGGAACATAGGCTTCTCACTTTGTAAGTAATGGAAGACCCCGCTACATAAGGGAAGTTGTAGTTTGCAAGGGAGTTATCCCCAGAGCCATAGGTGTGTGCAGGGGGTGTGCAAGGTGTGCCTGGGACACCCTAATCACTACGTGCAGTGCCAATTCCCCCTACTGCTTGGGCTTCCCCTGTGTTGCACCCTCTGCCCCACAGTTCTACTGGCTTCCCTCCTCTGTCCCCCAGCTGCTGTGGGGGATTTTTCAGGATGTAGAGTGGGGGAAGGGGCTAATAAATATGTCCTTTGCAGGGGCTGAGTGGCAACTTTCAGCCCAGGGGGCAAGTACAAGCCAGAGGCCCATGGTGCCCCCCTCCCACTCTCCCTCTTCCTGGCCTCCTCCTAACCCCCATTCCAGGCTAAAGCTCCACTCCAGGTACTCTCTACTCACCGGCCGAATCTGGGTTCCCGACCTGGCCAGCAGGAGGCATTTTGGGGAGCTGGGACAGATGGGTCAGGGCTGCCTGGGGGAGGACAGTCTCCAGTGGGTCATGAAAGCGGCCTCTTCTTAGACACAGTTTAGACCATCCATGCTGGGGGGAGAGGCCTGCTCTCTGTCCTTGTCTTCATCCCACACTCAGTAGGTCAGCAGTGGGGATTTTTTACTTCTCTTCACCAGGAATCCTTTAGGCATGTCTGTGGCAGAAGCGGTGCAGCCTTTTTATGGGCCATCAGAGCGGCCCAGGGGGCAAGTGCACCCCTGCCCCCTGGCCCTGTCCTCCCCTGTTTACCAGCACCTTCCTTTTTTAAATGAACACAGTGAACACGCTCACTCACTGTGTTCATTCAAAACTGAAGCATAATAAACTGTGTTTGCTATGCTTCCATTTGTGAATGAACAGGAAGAAGCTCAGCACCAGAGATGTATAGTAACTAAGTAGAACTACTTCACTACTGTACTTAAAGTGGAGTTCCACCCTCATTCTATACTTACCTCCATCTTCTCGCTCCGGGTCACCTGAAAAAGAAATGGATAATCGCATTTATTTTTTTTTTTACTTACCTCGTAGCGAAGAAAATATACTTACCTTACTTCCTTCTTCCTCCTTCCTCGGCCACGGCCCGTCGTCACTTCCTGGCTCTGCAATGATTCCTGGGAGCTGAACGTCATAGCTCCCAGGAATCATTGCGCCTGCACCGGCCCCGACGTCAGTTCCGGGTCGCGCGCGTCATCCCCTTCTAAACAGCTTCTGGGCATGCCCAGAAGCTGTGGAGGGATGACGCACGCGACCCGGAAGTGACGTCGGGGCCGGCGCAGGGCATCGTGGGACCGAAGAAGGCAGAAGAGGACCCCGAAGAGGATCTCGCTGGCTTCAAGCTGCCCACATCTGAGATGGCAGCGCTGGACAAGACGTTTTCAAGGTAAGTATTTGTCCTAACAGGTAAGTGCAACCCGGGACAGATCAGGGGCTAGCCATTGTGGAATGCACTAGCCCTGACTGTCCCGGGGTATTTTTAAAAAAAAAAAAAAATTCCAGGGTGGAACTCCCGTACCGAAAGGCGGTTCATCTTGTTTTGTCACATATATATGGTATTATGGCCTTTTGGCATTATATATATGGACTTTTTATTGACTTTGATTTCATACACTCTTCCTTTATTTCATTATTGGAATATATTGTTGTATATCACATTGGTTTATATATGATTTTGTGCACCAATAAGCTGTAGAGAAAAAAAAACATGCAGGGAAGAGAAGGAGGGATGCTTTAAAGGGGGAAGCAAGGGACATACTTTATCTGTTTTTGTTTACAAAAAGTTACAGCCAAAGGAATTGTGATTGTCCTTTAGGTTAATCATTTGAAATAATAAAAAACAATATGATGTTCAAACTTTTGACTTCTTTCTTTAATAACTACATAACACAGTACTTGTACTTTTACTTTCAGTGCTTGAGTAGCAAATTTTTTTAAAAACTACTGGTACTTTTACTTTCAGTACTTGAGTAGCAAAATTAAAAAAAACAAAATACTTGCAATACTTAAGTACAAAAAATGTTGAATACTTTAGTACTTCTACTCAAGTCACTTTTTGATTGAGCACTTCCACTTCTACTCAAGTCACTTTTTGATCGAGCACTTGTACTTTTACTCAAGTATGGGTTTCGAGTAATTTATACAAGTGTGCTCAGCACAGAGCACTTCCCATTCATTCACAAAGAAAGGCATGCGTGTTTGAGCTTTGGGGTGAACACCCTAATGCAAAAGACTCAAAAGAAAGAATTCCCCTAGAGGCACGACTTTGGGGGCAATCATCCATCCTAATGCAAAAGACTGCACACACCTATGCCCAGAGCCTAGTGAATCAGGGGATGCTCTGCTGACATCCATCATCCAATCATGAGCAAGTTATTTTTGTACTCTTTGCACCTGATTGGGTATTCTCTGCAAAGGGAAATTCCACCCCAGTCATTAAGCTTTGGGGAAAATTCCCTTGCAAAGTTAAATTTCCCTTGCAAACGGATCAGCCTATTTGCCTTTAGTAAATCAACTCTAGTGTGTGCCTCTCTTTCTTAAAAATATGGACCATTTTCCGTCTTTCTGAACATTTGCAACCCTAGGCCAGGGCTGTCCCGTCTGCAGATCCAAGCCTGAATAAACCGGCTTTTGTTAATCTCTCTTTCAAAACACGAGAAGTGAAATACGTCTCCCCGGTTTGGTACAGGAATTATTTAACAAGTCTGTCTTAGCAGGTTTATTCCAGCATTTAAAGTTTACAATAACAGATCTGAATCTCCCTTTTTATCTGTTATCTCAGACATTAATATACGATGGTTTATATAGAACCTGACACCGCGGTATCAGTAGAGATAAAATGTAGATCATCTCCTCTCTACAGATGTAATCCGACTTCATATAAAATCATCGCCTATCCTACAGCCCACAAGACATTTCACACTGGGTGCGCTTAGCAAGGCAAAGGGCATCAGGCAAAGTACATGGCAGCCAATTCCATACCAGCCTTCTGAGATGCGCCAAAAGACACAACCTTGCCACATTTGCAGTGCCGGGACAAGGCCATCCAGTGCCCAGGGCACAAATGTCAAACTGCACCCCCCCCCCCCTCCTTCCTTTAGGGTTAGGGTCAGGGTGCCCACATCCCTGAAAAATACCATTGCGCACAGGGCAGACGTCCCTCCTGCTCACCCCTTGTCCCGACCCTGCACATCTGCCGTCCATGATTTTATTATTTCTGAGAAAACTGAGCGATACCTTGATTCCTCATTATTATAAGAGACAAATATGTATACTTTTATAGATGCCAAAAATTGGCCAAATTTAGATATACAATACAATACAATTTTTTTTTATGGGTTATGCTATTGCTTAGCATTAACCAGGTTCTCCTTAGGCTTTGATCACATAGGGCATTTCAACCACTGGCGAACCGCCCGCTGCGTATATACTGCGGCAGGCTGGCTCAGCTGCGTGAACTGACGTATACAGTGCCTTGCGAAAGTATTTAGCCCCCTTGAACTTTGCGACCTTTTGCCACATTTCAAGCTTCAAACATAAAGATATAAAACTGTATTTTTTTGTGAAGAATCAACAACAAGTGGGACACAATTATGAAGTGGAACAAAATTGATTGGATATTTCAAACTTTGTTAACAAATAAAAAACTGAAAAATTGGGCGTGCAAAATTATTCAGCCCCTTTACTTTTAGTGCAGCAAACTCTCCAGAAGTTCAGTGAGGATCTCTGAATGATCCAATGTTGACCTAAATGACTAATGATGATAAATAGAATCCACCTGTGTGTAATCAAGTCTCCGTATAAATGCACCTGCACTGTGATAGTCTCAGAGGTCCGTTTAAAGCGCAGAGAGCATCATGAAGAACAAGGAACACACCAGGCAGGTCCGAGATACTGTTGTGGAGAAGTTTAAAGCCGGATTTGGATACAAAAAGATTTCCTAAGCTTTAAACATCCCAAGGAGCACTGTGCAAGCGATAATATTGAAATGGAAGGAGTATCAGACCACTGCAAATCTATGAAGACCTGGCCATCCCTCTAAACTTTCAGCTCATACAAGGAGAAGACTGATCAGAGATGCAGCCAAGAGGCCCATGATCACTCTGGATGAACTGCAGAGATCTACAGCTGAGGTGGGAGACTCTGTCCATAGGACAACAATCAGTGGTATACTGCACAAATCTGGCCTTTATGGAAGAGTGGCAAGAAGAAAGCCATTTCTTAAAGATATCCATAAAAAGTGTTGTTTAAAGTTTGCCACAAGCCACCTGGGAGACACAGCAAACATGTGGAAGAAGGTGCTCTGGTCAGATGAAACCAAAATCAAACTTTTTGGCAACAATGCAAAACGTTATGTTTGGCGTAAAAGCAACACAGCTCATCACCCTGAACACATCATCCCCACTGTCAAACATGGTGGTGGCAGCATCATGGTTTGGGCCTGCTTTTCTTCAGCAGGGAGAGGGAAGATGGTTAAAATTGATGGGAAGATGGATGGAGCCAAATACAGGACCATTCTGGAAGAAAACCTGATGGAGTCTGCAAAAGACCTGAGACTGGGACGGAGATTTGTCTTCCAAGACAATGATCCAAAACGTAAAGCAAAATCTACAATGGAATGGTTCACAAATAAACATATCCAGGTGTTAGAATGGACAAGTCAAAGTCCAGACCTGAATCCAATCGAGAATCTGTGGAAAGAACTGAAAACTGCTGTTCACAAACGCTCTCCATCAAACCTCACTGAGCTCGAGCTGTTTTGCAAGGAGGAATGGGCAAAATTTTCAGTCTCTCGATGTGCAAAACTGATAAAGACATACTCCAAGCGACTTACAGCTGTAATCGCAGAAAAAGGTGGCGCTACAAAGTATTAACTTAAGGGGGCTGAATAATTTTGCACGCCCAATTTTTCAGTTTTTTATTTGTTAAAAAAGTTTGAAATATCCAATAAATTTTGTTCCACTTCATAATTGTGTCCCACTTGTTGATTCTTCACAAAAAAAATTACAGTTTTATATCTTTATGTTTGAAGCCTGAAATGTGGCAAAAGGTCGAAAAGTTCAAGGGGGCCGAATACTTTCACAAAGCACTGTACGTCAGGCCATGGGGCCGGCGACCATGATATCCGCCGGGCACCCGCGATCACTCCCCGTGAAGAGATAACGGCATTAATGGCTGTGTGTTGAGTTATTTTGAGGGGACAGAACATTTACACTGTTATACAAGCTGTACACTCACTACATTGTAGCAAAGTGTCATTTCTTCAGTGTTGTCACAAGAAAAGGTCTAATAATATATTTACAAAAATGTGAGTGCTGTACTCACTTTTGTGAGATACTGTGTATCAACCAGGAATGCCCCTGGAAGTTTGATAAATGTTGGCCCCCCTGGACCTCCCATTGATTAGCCCTCGTAATACGCAGAAGTTGGGTAGGTGGGTGGAGAGTGGGATTGGGGTTACATGTAAAATATTCTCTTTGTTATATCTGCTCTTTTATGTTTACTTGCTCTACAACTGATCTCTGATGATTTCCCCTGCTGAAATTTGGTTCTGTCAATATTTTTTGATGGCGATGTAATGAAATGTATCTTATCTTGTGTACTTTTCTTCTGTATTGTGGTAATGTGACATAGGGTCCTTTCACATCTGATCGGATCCCGCCTGTCAGTTTTTTAGGCGGATCTGATCGGATCCTCCATGCATCCCTATGGGGCAGCGGATGTCAGCTATTTTCCATCCGTCCAGGGGATCGGATGAGAGCGGACAGGCGGTCTCATGAGGAAACATGAGGAAGAGGAAACATGCCTTTGAAAAAAAAAAAAAAAAGGATTATGCAGCAAAGCACACAGAAAAATGCACAGAAAATACATAAACATAGATAGAAATATGCATAAAAATGCACAAAAGTGCAATTGGCCTTTTTTTTCTTTAATGTGTTATTGTGCATTGTAGTATGAACGGGCTCTATGGCATCCCCCAAGCATGTTATTTAAGGTATCCCTCAAGCAAGTGTAGCACCCTCCTAGGTAGGTGCTAGTGAGAAAGTATAGTTTTGAGCTCTGTCTGCTTACCAGAGGGGCTACAGGTAAATCTCTATTGTTCTCTGCCTAACAGAGTGCAGGATCTGTTAGTGAGGTCTGCTCATTGTGCTCAGGATGCGAATTATTGTGTCTGGAGAGTGTTTCACGCTGGTCCAATAGGGAGGCATGTTGGACAGTGGGAGGAAACCTGACGAATGGGTCCATAGGCTTTGATACAGTCCTGAAGATTGGCAGAGGGCAGGTCGCCTTGGTGCATGCTGGGATACTGTATAAAAAGTCAGGAACACATGTGCTTGGGGTCTTTCGTTGGGGAGCGGAGTCCCGGAGGGAGGGGGCGGCTGCCTCCTCCTCTGTAGAGGTGGACGCAGGAGGTCGTCCTGAGGGCCAGAGGAGCGGTTGAGAGGAGCTGAACCCAGAGGTCCAGGGAAGCTGACTGAGAGGGGGGACACTGGTGGCTGCGGTTAAGTTTATACAGGAACTCGTGTCAAGGAGCCTGACCTGACGGGGGGCACCCCTGCTCATAGGATAGTCAGTGGTTGAGAGGAGCTGAACCCAGAGGTCCAGGGAAGCTGACTGAGAGGGGGGACACTGGTGGCTGCGGTAACGTTTATACAGGAACTCGTGTCAAGGAGCCTGACCTGACGGGGGGGCACCCCTGCTCATAGGATAGTCAGTGGTTGAGAGGAGCTGAACCCAGAGGTCCAGGGAAGCTGACCGAGAGGGGAGACACTGGTGGCTGTGGTAACGTTTATACAGGAACTCGTGTCAAGGGGCCTGACCTGAGGGGAGCCACCCCTGCTCATAGGATAGTCACTGGTTGAGAGGAGCTAAACCCAGAGGTCCAGGGAAGCTGACTGAGAGGGGGGACACTGGTGGCTGCGGTTAAGTTTATACAGGAACTCGTGTCAAGGAGCCTGCCCTGACGGGGGGCACCCCTGCTCATAGGATAGTCAGTGGTTGAGAGGAGCTGAACCCAGAGGTCCAGGAAAGCTGACTGAGAGGGGGGACACTGGTGGCTGCGGTAATGTTTATACAGGAACTCGTGTCAAGGGGCCTGACCTGAGGGGGGCCACCCCTGCTAATAGGATAGTCAGTGGATGGGTGTCAACAGAGAAAGAGAGGATGCTGGGGAGAGTGTCCTGAAGTTAACATAGGAGATTGTCCACCAAGTTGTTTTGAAGGAACAAGACACTTAATCCCTATTCATCCAAAGTGGCAGGATGGATTAACAGCCTGGCTGTTCCATACCCTGAAGTGAAGTAGGGACGATAGAAGTCCTCAACTACTGTAAATAGTTAAATTGGAGTATCCCACTATTCCCTTCTCCTACCCCCATTATAAAATAAATAACAAAACAACCAAATACCCCTGGACTGAATATTGAAGAGGGAGCCAAGAGGAACTTAAGAAAATTGCATTGCTTATATCGGTGTGCTTGTAACTAGGGGGACCAGCAGTGTGGATATCTGGCACTCCTTACGGGGACCATCCTTTTTAAATTGAGCATGGTGCAAAGGGTGTGTTGGACTGCTGGAAACACACAGAACTGCTGGAACACAGAGCACAGTGAACTGGATATGAAGCGCGTTGCCAGCACAGTGCATTTTGCCCCTTGCTGCACCACAATAAAACCCTAAAAAAAATTGAATATGACACCCATGTTTATTTTTATTTATACAGCCTGACTACATTACAAATTACAAATAGTAATAGCAAAGGAAGCATAGTTGGGTTTTAAGGATTCATTTTTGGTTGAATCACTTAGAATCCACCCAAAATGGAATTATCAGTTTTGGGTAGATGAACCCTTTAAATGAATCTGCTCATTCTGCATTTTCATGGTGAAGAAAAATTATCTGGAAAGGGTTGGACCATGTAAAAATGATTTAATGCAAGTGTGAAAATGTAACTTAACTCTCTCCCCGCACTCACAGAATTTATAGAAGCTCCATCTCGAGGGCCCTTGCATATACCTCCTTCCATTAAATCAGAGGCAGCTTCTAGATATTTCTTACTTTCGGTTGCTAGGAAATTTCAGCATTTGGAAACGTGAGCTCTTTGGTAACCTCTTGATAATCTGTAATATTTTTCTAAATACGCTGTAAAATAGTATAAATATATAAATTAAACATGTCTCTGTGTAATTAAATCTGCAAACCCTTAAAAAAATACGTAGTGTCCAGTTACCACAGAACAAGTCTATGAATTGTGATAGAAAAATAAGCGTATTTTCAGTTCGCACACATCCCGTGCATTGATTGGAACATTCACCTGAAAATAATCGTTGACGTTTTTCATGTTTTCCATATTTTCATCAATTTATTTCAAATACAGGTTAGTAAGTGCTCCCTCTAGTGGTTATCTGTATATAGGAGTAGATGATTGGTATTTCTAATCAATGATGTCTGAGTGCTTGGGAATGGGATCTGTTGGAGATGAATTTACCATGCCATACATTCACATTGACATGTATAGAGCTATAAAACCAAAGCAAAAAATGATCCAAGCTGACTTTTAATTAAACTTTAACGATGAGTTTTTAGAGTGAAACATGTCAGCGGGGATAAGAAGCAGCATATTAAAGTTTGATGATGATTTAAGGTAGTGATGCCATCAGTGTGCAGCAATTGTGTCTCCTGTAGGGTATTACACAAAGCAAGGACAGGCTTCCAAGGCCTTTAGCCCATATGGATAAAAGCTGACCATTAGAAGTACCCCTGTGAGCCTATGTGCACCAGTCCCTACACCAGTCCCTACATTTTACAACTGAGAGGCAAACCTGATTGGATATAACTAGATAATTTATGTAGAACCTCACAATGAACTTCTTTTATTTTTTCTCTTTTGGTCTGTAAAATGTACCAGTTTTTCTTATATCTGTTCAACCAGTGCAAGAAAATACCTGCTGATTTAGCCAGAGATCTTGTTAGCTGATAACTTCCTATGTACTCTTTCTGTGCACAAGGAGGGGTTATAGAGATGATGAGGAGGGTTTATTGAGATGAGGAGGGGGGTTATAGAGATGAGGAGGAGTTATGGAGATGAGGAGGAGGGGTTATGGAGATGATGAGGAGGGGTTATTGAGATGAGGAGGGGGTTATAGAGATGAGGAGGAGTTATGGAGATGAGGAGGAGGGGTTATGGAGATAAGGAGGGGCATGTGATGATGAGAAGGAGTGGAGGAGATAATAAGGAGGCGGGGTTATGGAGATGAGGAGGGGGAGGTGATGATGAGGAGGAGGGATTATGGAGATGAGAAGGAGTGGAGGGGATGATGAGGAGGAGGGGTTATGGAGATAACGACGGGTGATGATAAGGAGGGGTTATGGAGGTGAGGAGAAGCGGAGGAGATGATGACGATGAGAGGGGAAGAGATGACGATGAGGCGGGGTTATGGAAATGAGGAAGAGGGGAGGAGATGATTTGGAGGAGTTATGGAGATAAAGAAGGGGGAGGTGATGAGGAAGAGGAGGGTTTATGGAGATGAGGAGGAGATAAGGAAGAGGGGTTATGGAGATGAGGAGGAGGGGTTATGGAGATGATGAGGGGAAAGGTGATTATAAAGGGGGGGGTTATGCTGATTGGGGGAAATGTGATGAGGAGGAGGAGGAAATGATGATGAGGAAGGGTTATGGAGATGAGGAGGGGGAAGGGGATGATGATGATGAGGGGTTATGAAGATAAGGAAAAGGGGAAGGGTTGATGGGGGGGGCGAAATAGAGATGATGAAGGGGGAGGTGATGATAATGATGATGAGGAGGGGTTATGAAGATAAGGAAGAGGGGAGGAGATGATGGGGGGGGGGTGATGATAATGATGATGAGGAGGGGGTTATGAAGATAAGGAAGAAGGGAGGAGATGATGAGGGGGGGGGGTGATGATAATGATGATGAGGAGGGGTTATGAAGATAAGGAAGAGGGGAAGAAATGACGAGGGGGGGGGGGATGATGATAATGATGATGAGGAGGGGGTTATGAAGATAAGGAAGAGGGGATGAGATGATGAGGGGGGAGGAGATGATGATGAGGAGTTATGAAGATAAGGAAGAGGGGAGGAGATGATGGGGGGGGGTGATGATGATGAGGAGTTATGAAGATAAGGAAGAGGGGAGGAGATGATGGGGGGGGGGTGATGATGATGATGAGGAGGTGTTATGGAGATGAGAAGGTGTGGAGGAGATAATGAGGAGGAGGCATTATGGAGACGATGAGGGGGGGGGGGAGATGATGATAATGATGATGAAGAGGGGTTTTGTGGGTGAGGAGGGGGGAAGAGTTATGGAGATGATGAGGGGGGGAGGTGATAAGGAGGAGGAGGGGTTATGAAGATGAGGAGGAGATAAGGAGAAGGGGTTTTGGAGATGATGAGGGGGGAGATGATGAAGAGGAGGTGGAGTAGCGGAGATGAGGAGGAGATAAGGAGGAGGGGGTTATAGAGATAATGGGGGGGGGGGTGATGATGAGGAGGGGTTATAGAGATGATATGGGGGGGATTATGGAGATGATGAGGGGGGAGGTGATAATAATGAGGAGGAGGGGTTATGGAGATGACAAGGAGGGGAGGAGATGATGAGGAGGGGGAGGGGTTGAGGAGAGATCTGTGTTCTTTGTAATGTACCAGAAATTAATTAGGCAGGGCTGACACCACATGCATTAAAGTTACCTTTACTTTATAAACAGAGACCATAGTGTCCCCTAACATCAGGGTTCCCATCAGAGTCTCCCCTACATTAGAAACAGAGACCATAGGCCGCCTGTGCTGACCTTAACCCTCAATCAGTGCACATTGCGGATACCCCACTGACCCCTAGCTGGGGGGCTGGGGAAAAACTCTTTTAGCAGACTGGATGTGCCCCAGTAGTTTGGAGACTCCTGACTTAGGCTATGTTTAGACTTGGGACTAACATTGATGCACCTCTGAAAAGCAAAGCAGGGGTGATCACTTTCAGAGGCATTTGACAAGCAGTAAAGAGATGATATGTCCCTCCTCACTGCTTGTTTTACCCTGTAAATGCCGCACTTCTGCATTGCAACTGAGTGCATTACACGTGGTTGCGGTGGGGCCCCATTCACTTGAAAATCAAAATGATCCTCCGGAGATAACTTTTGCCCCGGCTTGTGTGCACCCTTGTCCGGCAAACCTTTTCAGCTTAAGGACAGTGGTTGGGGAATGGTAATTACGAGCCTGTTTTTACCGCCCCCAACTACAAGTGTAGACGAGCTCTAGCTGTCTTCAGAAAGGCTTTTCCAGGGCTGCAGCTCCCCCCTCACACTTCTTCCAGCTGCGAGAAAGCGAAGGAATTTCAACATTCTCTGCGCGCCCTTCATTACCTTCTATATAAAAACAAGCGTGCAAATAAACCAGAGCAATTCCCTTTAAGATTCACAGGAGATGACATAATGCCTTTATTATGACTGAAACCTTCTGTAAAGTGCTTTATATGTTCAACTTCTTTATCCAAACACTTCCGCCGTTACGACCTGCCATGTAAGTTATTAGGCTTTTTATTTTATTTTATATTACACTGTGAGTGTATGAAAGAAACTGTCCATAATGCTCTCAGCAGCCAATCCAATTCTACCTTTTATTACCGACCTGTCCAGGGTGATAGGTCCCACAGCAATCTGTTCATCGTTCCTATCCTGGCACCCCAACATCCATCACCCCGTTACCATAGGGACAGCACAGACCGCAATCTTAAAGTCTATTTCCACTTTTACAGCCAATTTGGGATAACACCTACTTTATATTTGTTACATCTTCTCAATCACATAGCGTAACTTAGAATAATATTTAAAATTGCTGCTTACATTTTTATTTTATCTTTCTCTGAAAACTGAAATTTTGAACAATGTATTAAACGCAAAAACAAAAATGTAAAGTATTGTATCTCACCAATCCTTAAGAGCCGGTTCACACTGAAGCGGCACGACTTCGGGGGGAGCGACCTGTGAAGTCGCGTGCACCGCGACTTTGGCGCGACTTGCAGGGACTTCACATAATGGAAGTCTATGCAAGTCGCTCCGAGGTCGCCCCAAAGTAGTACAGGACCCTTTTTCTAAGTTGGAGCGACTTGTGTCGCTCCTATTAGAGCGGGTCCTGTACTACTCAATGGACCGCGACATACCGCGACTTGTCAGGCTGACAAGTCGCCTGACAAGTCGTGGCAGTGTGAATGGGCTCTTAATGTGGCAGCTGCATTCATTTTCTTTTTATTCGGTTTTTTTTCCTTTTGTTATCACCTGGTGATCTGGCCAATAACCAGTGGCGGCCGGTTCATTGGGGGTGCAGGGGCGCCACCCCCCCCCATCCATGCGTCCGGCCCCCTTATCTACATGCAGGGTGCCAGACGCATGGATTCCAATGGGGTTTTTATTTTGAAGCACGTAAATAGAGCCAGAGGCTCTACTAGGCTTCAAAAAAGGGTGGGCTCGGGGCGCAGAGCACCCAGTTGTGTGACAATAATGAATGAATATTCGCTATTATCACACTGATTCTCCTCCCAGCCAATCAGGAAGCGGGTCCTGAGACCTGTTTCCTGATTGCCTGAAAGGAGGGGCCATGCTATTGGCCAAGGAGGAGGAGGGAGGAGACGCAGGGGAAGCCGCCGCCACCGGGGAAAGCCGCCGCCGCCGCTGCTTGTTATGGTGTGCGAGCTGGTGTGGCCCGGGGGGGGGGGGGGTATGGTGTGGTCCATTTGACGCCCCCCTGGCCCATGGAGCACCACCTGCCACTGCTAGTAACACACTTCAATCCTCAGGCTGCATTCACACCTTGACGTTTTAAATTGCTGCCATATTCCACGATTCTGCCCATGATTTCAAAGTGCCCAGGTGTAAATGACATGGAGATGAGGGCGGGCTGATGAGGGGGAGGGGTCTTTGAGATGAGGAGGGGAGGTGATGATGAGGAGGAGGGGTTATGGAGATGAGGAAGGGATAGGCGACGATGAGGAGTGGGGGAGATGAGGGCAAGGAGTTATGGAGATGATGAGGGCGAGCTGAGGGAGGAGGAGGAGGGGTTATGGAGATGATGAGGAGTGGAGGAGATGAGGGGGAGGAGTTATAGAGATGATGCGGGCGAGCTGATGATGAGGGGGGAGGTGATGATGAGAAGGAGGGGTTATGGAAATGAGTGGGGGGGGGTTATAATGATGAGGAGTGGTTATGGAGATGATGAGGAGTGGAGGAGATGAGGTGGAAGAGTTATGGAGCTGATGAGGGAGAGCTGATATAAAGGAGGGGCTATGGAGTTGAGGAGGGGGGAGGTGATGATGAGGCGGAGGGATTATGGAGATGGGAAGGGGGAGGTGATGATGAGGAGGAGTTATAGAGGTGAGGAGGAGAGGAGATGAGGAGGAGGAGGGATTTTTTTTTTTTTTAAAGCCCGTAGCATGTGAAACACACTCAAAAGACTCCACCCAGTGCATAAAAAAGTGCACACACACAAACGTGAGAACACAAAAAAGCACAGGATGTGCGAAAACGTATGGTCTTCCCTCCAAAGAGGTAGGACCCGAAACCTCGATCCCCCAGGGCGCAAGACTCCTGACAGGGATTTAAGGTACTTGTGGTCAGTCGGCCGAAACCAAACTGACCCCGTTCTTCAGGGGGACTGCCGAAACAGCCCACCCCAAGTACTAAGTGGAGCTCCCCCAAAGGGAGACCCCATGGGAGAGAGCGAACTAAGCCAAAAGGCCATATCCACCCCCTCCCAAGACTCAAGGCAGGGCCCGAGGACCCACACCCTCCAGTCGTGCAAAATAAAGAAAACAAAGGTGACGGACTCCAAAGAAAAAGACAAACAAAACAAAGAAGTGGGGAAGGGGAAGTGGGGAAAGTGCAATGGTGCCATGTGAGGAACCAAGGCAGGCCTTCCAGCCGGAATAAAAAATTCCTCTGGTGCAAGCCAAAAGGCCTGTCCCAAGAGGCAGGTGCAAAAAAGGTGTGCATAGTGCAGTGACCAAGGTGCCGAAAAAACTCCCAGCGAGCTGCCCCTCACCAGTGAGAAATTAAGGCACCCCTGGGCTGCCACCCCAGGGGCACTTACACTACGGGCTTTTTCTATCTCAGCCCCCGGCCAGACCTATCCCCACCAGCAGACATCAGAACCTGGATAGCTTAGAGAGAGCTTGCCTACCACTGGGGACAGGCCTTTTGCAAGGCCAGATCAAAACCCAGGAGAGAAAGCCCTCCCCTCGCCATCCTGTTCCTCAGCCCATTACATCCAGGAACAGTTCCACCGGCCCCCTGAACCGGCTTTCCTGCCCCCTTCAAACTGGTTAGGACAGTTCAACCCATTCAAATCAGAAGGCGGCGGGCCCCACATGCTTTCCCAGATGACCTACTCCCCATACCTCAATACTCTGAGCGCTCCGGGTTTCGGTCATACTGGTACTGGCTAAGGCCCATACCAACTGATAAGAACAGATACTACACTTGATCTTAGCCAAAAGGCCGAGAAGCTGGCCTCTGCATTGAAGGGGGCACGCTGGTCTCTGAATTGGAGCACACTGATCTCTGCATTGAAAGGGGGCACGCTGGCCTCTGCATTGAAGGGGGTATGCTGGTCACTGTGCATTGAAAGGGGGCACGGTGGTCATTCTGCATTGAAAGGGGGCACAATGGTCACTGTGCATTGAAAGGGGGCGCGCTGGTCATTCTGCATTGAAAGGGGGCACATGCTGGTCTCTCTGCATTGAAGGGGGCATGCTGTGGTCAGTCTGCATTGAAGGGGGCACGCTATACCTTGATTACTGAAGGCCACTTTCACACTTTTGTGACCTCAATGTCACGCAATGTTTTACAGCGTTTTTTGCCGCAAAGCAATGCCTATTACATTTTTCTGTTTGCGCCCCCCAAAAATTTTGAGCACCAGCTGCCACTGTTCTGTATGCTGGGTGCAATTCTCGGTATCTGTTCCTATCCAGTATGTATGGACGGTGCACAGTAGCGCTTCCCTCATTCTGTATGCTGGGTGTAAGGCTAATAATATGTATTTTTAGGCCTCCAGCATGACCCTCTCTCTCTCTGCTCTGGAAGTCCTGTCATTATTTGGTGCATATTCTGTATTATCTGCAATGCTTCACACATATAATTCCAATATTAAGATGTGTTTGTGCAGGTTGAGTCATGAACTAGCATTAAATAATGAACGGAATGCTGTAAGGGAGAATAAAATGTTACACAAGTCATTCTTGTGTTTGAATTATAGTTTTTGTTGGCATTAGAAATAATATTTGTTTCCAAAGGCTGACAAACAGACAGACAGGTGGATATATTGCTTAGTGTCTAGAATTTGATACTCAGAAGGCTCAGTAAGTACATTAACCTCTCCAGGATACTGAGTAATGATGCTGGAAGTTCACAGATGCCTCAAATAAAAGTGTCAGAAAATAGAATGAATGTCTGCCATTGGATCCTCATTTCTTAAAGGGGAGCCACACTACAAACAAATCAGTACAGCCGAAATATAAAAAAAAAACCTTAAAGGGTAACTCCACTTTCGTGGGGGGGAAAAAAAAATAGCAAATAAAGAAAAAACAATATATCGTATACAATTGTGACACAAATCATATTGTAATTGATTGTTATTAAAAATTCCCTTTCCTTTTCAATCTGCAGCCACTGTAATTTTCTGAAAATGCAATGCAATATGGCTACCTGGAGATGTTCTGTACACAGAATGTATACTGACCACACCCCCAGAAACATCATTTCCTGCTTGTGTGATTGGCTCACCAATTCTCCCAGAAGTCTGCACTAAGATACAAGTCAGATTTCTGGCATCCCCTGCAACAAAAATGTAACGTTTGGTGAGATACTCCCAACAGGAACACATCTAAATGCAGGCCCAGCAGCTTTCCTCATTAGAGCCCTGCAGCTGCCACAGCTGATAGATAATTATGAAACCACTCCCATTTTACCCACTCAGCACAGAGGAACAAACAATGAGTTCTTCAGAATAACAAAAGGTAGGAATCTGCAACAAAGTTTGTTTAAATACATGTAATGTACAGAGATCACCCAGAGGGGAATGTTTTTTTCTCAACAAAAGCGGAGTTATGCTTTAAAAGGGATGTATGTTTTTTTTACCTAGGTGGATGCTGCATCTGTCTCCCTATGTCTCTAACATTGAGAACTGAGCAATCAACACCACCAATCACTCGGTTCTCACAGCTCCCTAAGCAGAGAGCTGCTGACTGTCAGTCACCACTCTCTGCTCCGCCTCGCCCCTCCCCGCACTCACTGGAGTGCTGGGCTGTGTAGGGGGTGGGAGCAGCCGCCTCCGGCTCTCAGCGGCTCGCTGAGAGGCTGAGCCAGGTGCCAGTCTAGGCATGTGGGCAGATCCCCACTTCATTGTCGTGATCTTGCCCGAGTCTGGACCAGCTCTGTGACATCAGCAGACAGCGGGCTTCAGCAGGTCACAAGAGTGCAGAAGAAACTCTAGCTGTACTTATCCTTTACCCCTCATTCACACTAAATATGGCATTGAAATTGTGCGCCTTCGTTTGAAATCACATGATTTCAAAGCCGCATGTCAGTGCAACTTCAGGTGCGACTTGACTGACTTTGGGTCGACTTCATGCACAGATGTCTATTCAAGTCGCATCCAAAATCTCCAAAAATAGTGCAGGAACTTCTTTTTTAAATTTTTGCAGCACTGCATAGTCAGCGTTGCGCCAATTGGAACAGTTCCATTGCCGACAATAGGGTGCAACTTGTCCTGCAATTTGGACTTGCCAAATTGCATGCGAATCACGCCGGTGTGAACAGGGGCTTAGTATAATAAAGGGGAGAATCCTCCTGGATTAAATACTGGAAATTACGCCTCCCATTTAGGATTCAAAAGAGGAGTTCCTAGATGGGGAAGAAGGGGTGGTGGTCGTCCCCCATTTAGGGAACCTCTGAGCCCCTATAATAGGTGTGGTCCACTTAGTGAGCACAGAAGGGATTACTATGATGATAGGTACATCACACATCATCCTTATAATTTGTCATCTCGAGACATGGGGAGGAATTAGCATAAAGAACAGGGGGACTATTCACCTAGGAGGGAAAATAGGCGAGAGTTTTTTTGGCTCACTAGATATAGCACATATCAGCCACATCCCTAATATATAAATTTGGAGAGAGATTATTGAGGGTACCTTGGACCAATAAAGGAACCACGGACTACGACCCAAGTAAAAATGGGATTTTCTGGGGCTGCAATGTGTTCTAAAGGAAGACATATACATAGACCAAAATATTCATAAAATTAATAAATTTACTGAATTACAAAAGAGTTGCATTAAAATTCATAACAAGATGCTATACATTGGATGTTTAGACAAAAAAAGAATCAGTTACATGGATACCAGGTCCTACATGTTTCGCCGAGGTGCAGTGGCGTAGCGTGGGTTGTCAGCACCCGGGGCAAGGCAAGTAATTTGCTCCCCCTAACCCGCGAGATTTTAGCACTCGAGTCTCTTCCACTAGATTAGTTAAAGAAACCCTTACCCCCTAAGCACATGTATTGTTTTTTATGAAAATACTGATGTAATTAAAGTAAAATGCATCTAAATACAAGTTTGAATGACCAGCGTGCCCCCTTTCAATGCAGAGTGACCAGCGTGCCGTGCGCCCTTTCAATGCAGAATGACCAACGTACCCCCTTTCAATGCAGAGAGACCAGCGTGCCGTGCCCCCTTTCAATGCAGCATGACCAGCGTGCCCCCTTTCAATGCAGAGAGACCAGCGTGCCCCCTTTCAATGCAGAATAAGTAGCGTGCCCCCTTTCAATGCAGAATGACCAGCGTGCCCCCTTTCAATGCTGAGAGACCAGCGTGCCCCCTTTCAATGCAGAGAGACCAGCGTGCCCCCTTTCAATGCAGAATGATCAGCGTGCCCCCTTTCAATGCAGAATGATCAGCGTGCCCCCTTTCAATGCAGAATGACCAGCGTACCCCATTCAATGCAAAGAGACCAACATGCCCCCTTTCATTGCAGAGAGACCAGCGTGCCCCCTTTCAATGCAGAATGACCAGCGTGCCCCCTTTCATTGCAGAGAGACCAGCGTGCCCCCTTTCAATGCAGAATGACCAGCGTGCCCCCGTTCAATGCAGAATGACCAGCGTGCCCCCGTTCAATGCAGAATGACCAGCGTGCCCCCGTTCAATGCAGAATGACCAGCGGGCCCCCTTTCAATGCAGAATGACCAGCGTGCTCCCTTTCAATGCAAAATGACCAGCGTGCCCCCGTTCAATGCAGAATGACCAGCGTGCCCCCCGTTCAATGCAAAATGACCAGCGGGCCCCCTTTCAATGCAGAATGACCAGCATGCCCCCTTTTAATGCAGAGAGATCATCGTGCCCCCTTTCAATGCAGAGAGACTTACCTGCAGCGGCGGCTTCTCCTCAGTTCCCCGCGTCTCCTCGAGTCATCCCGCCTCCTCCTCGGCCAATGGCATGCGTTCGCCTTTCAACCAATCAGGAAGTGGGTGTCGGACCTGCTTCCTGATTGGCCAGGAGGAGGATCCGTGTGACAATAGAGAATTTTCATTCGCTATTGTCACACAATGGGTGGGCTCAGGGCGCATTGCTCTGCGCCCCAGGTCCACCCTTTTTTGAAGCCTATTAGAGCCTCTGGCTCTAATCAGGTGATTAAAAAAAAAAACCCACTCTGTGACAGCGCCAGACTCACTCGCTGCTAAACTGACTGGGCAGTGAGGAGAGGCGGTATAGGCAAGGCTTGGCTTGCAACGCCACCCCACCCTACACCAATGGACAGGTGAGGCACAGTCCAGCCCCGCCCTGCCATTTTCAGCCATAGGGCGGCTGCGCTAGACATCTCCCAGCCTAAAGATGGAGGCAGTCGCAGACAGTGTGTGAACTGTATATGTCAGAGTAAGACAGACAGTGACACTGCGGATGCGCCCCCCCAGATGTTGGGCCCGGTGCGGCCGCTCCCCCCTGCACCCCCCACACTACGCCACTGCCGAGGTGTAATCCCTCATGTAGCGGCTTCTTCAGCGACCGATTTGTGTGATCCATAAAAGATTCTAAGTGAGAATACAAGATAAGTAGTACACAATGGAAAATTTGGGCAGTGAAATGCACAACAAACATAGCTGCTATCCATCATATAACCAATCTCCACATGTGTAAGATATTCATCTGTTATTTGCCTCTGAGTTAAAATGTCCAGGCCGCAGTACTTGGTCTGGTCCAGTATTTCACCTATTCCTGGGTATCCCGACTTTGCTGGTTATACGTTTCTGGCTTCGTTGGGTAAGCAGTAGGATCTTCTGGCCGCTCTTGGATGCCACAACTTCCTTATTTTTCAGCAGATGTTCAATTGGTTGGATGACATGGTAAGATGTATTCATAAAGTTATATGATGTATAGCAGCTATGTTTGTTGTGCATTTCACTGCCCACATTTTCCCTTGTGTACTACTTATCTTGTATTCTCAGTTAGAATCTTTTATGGATAACACAAATCGGTCCCTGAAGAAGCCGCTACATGAGGGATTACACCTCGGCGAAACATGTAGGACCTGGTATCCGTGTAACTGATTCTTTTTTGTCTAAACATCCAATGTATAGCATTTTGTTATGAATTTGAATGCAACTCTTTTGTAATTCAATAAATTTAATAATTTTATAAATATTTTGGTCTATGTATATGTCTTCCTTTAGAACACATTACAGCCCCAGAAAATCCCATTTTTACTTGGGTTGTAGTCCGTGGTTCCTTTATTGGTCCAAGGTACCCCCAATATTCTCTCTCCATATTCACCTAGGACTTAAAACTGGAATGGTAGAAATACAGCCGAGGGAGGGAGCTATGACCCTGGGCAGAATCTTAACTAGCCACATCCTAGAAGTTTTTTTTCTCAGGGAGGGAGACAAACTAAAAAGGAGATTCGAACAAAACAAGGATGGAGCTTGGTTACGTGACATCGCCATGCATGGAAGCCAGCCATCTTGTTGATTGGAAACATTCCCATGTTATATGGAGTGATATGCATGTTTTTATTCAACATTTGGTGAGTGTTTTGGTGGATTTTAATACATTTTGGGACTATTACTGCACAATGAAGTGTCCTTTGCCTATTCCTAAACACTGTATGATCTGAGGCCCCTTCCTAGTGGAGCTCCCTATGTTGTGAAGGCTACAGACATCATGTGTCCTTGCGGATATGGTGGTTCGGGAGTTATATTGAGCGCGTCTGAGCGCTTTATATAGAGTGGTTCACCACTGAGGATAAGGGTCTGTATGTACATTGTTATTGGTGGAGGACCTCTTACGGCACTCAATTTTTGGAATGTGCACTCGTTGGACCTTCAACTCCGAACCTTTACTGATTAATCAAAAAAGGATCTTTTTCCGTATGTTTATGTGAAAAGCGCTGCATTTATAATTTCAAAAAAGGATTAGCTCAGGGGAGTGACTGCAGGGGTTGCAATTGCAACTGGGCCCTGTGCTCCAGGGGGCCTGTGCGGCTCCCCTGTACACCTGGAAAGGAGGGGTGGCGGGGGCAGCATGTAGAGAAAACACTGTCCTTCTTTTTCCTCCTGTAGCTGCAGGAGGAAAATGGAGGAGATTTGTTCTTCTGTGTGCTGCCCCCACCACTCCTCCTATCCAGTTCACTTGTGTTCTGCTGTCTCTGGGCCCCTGTGTGCACCCCTGAACCCCCCTTCCCCACTGTGCTGCTGGCTTCCTCCCTCTCCTCTCCTGCTGGCTGCTGCAGGGGATGTGTCACAGTAGAGAACCAGGAAGGGGTCGGAAAATATGTAATTTACCAGCTCCTTCCTTTTCTGAATTGACAGAGTCATAGTCAGTGACCCTGTAAAATAATAAAATAAAATGATAAAAAGTAATACAATTAAAATACAAAAAAATAAAAACTACTGACACCAGTGGGTGAACTTCTAGGATGGCAAAGGTCACACTTGCGACCGGGCCCTGGCATTCCACCACCGTGTGGATGCCCCAAGATGGCAGGAAGGGAGCTCACTGCAGAATTCGTAAATGGTAAGTATACAATCAGTAAGTATCCAATCCAGTAAGTCTTTGCACCACTATGTTTTTGGTAGATCTAAAGGATATTTTAAAGTCAGGACTGATAGATACGGCACCCCGAAGCAGAGGGGAACCCCTAAACCCATGTGTGGGACTGGTATACTGGTGGTGAGCTATTGTGTTGTTTTCAATACGCCAGAATTATAGGCCGTTTGCATTTAGTTTTGCCGAAGAAAGCTATTTTATTTGCTTGATTTTGAAAAACAATAAAGACAGCTGGCTGGCGATCCCTGCTTCCCATATTTGATCGATCGATAGATAGATAGATAGATAGATAGATAGATAGATAGATAGATAGATAGATAGATAGATAGATAGATAGATAGATAGATAGATAGATAGATAGATAGATAGATAGATAGATAGATAGACGTGACAGATGGATAGATGTGGCACTCTGAAGCAGAGGGGAACCCTTGTGTGGGACTGGTATTCTGGTGGTGAGCCATTGTGTTGTTTTTAATATGACAGAATTATGGACTGTTTTGCTGAAGAAAGTTATTTTGTATGCTTGATTTTGAAATACAATATAGACAACTGGCTGGCGATCCCTGCTCCCCATATTACGATAGATCGATAGATCGATAGATCGATAGATAGATAGATAGATAGATAGATAGATAGATAGATAGATAGATAGATAGATAGATAGATAGATAGATAGATAGATAGATAGATAGATAGATAGATAGATAGATAGATAGATAGATGTGGCACACCGAAGCAGAGGGGAAACCTTGTGTGGGACTGGTATAATGGTGGTGAGCCATTGTGTTGTTTTCAATGCGCCAGAATTATGGACCGTTTGTATTCACTTTTGATGAAGAAAGCTATTTTGTTTGCTTGATTCTGAAAAACAATAAAGACAACTGGCCAGTGGCGGCTGGTGAAGTTTTAAGATGGGGGGGCGCAAGACCCCGCCCTTCTATTTTGGCCCCTCCCATTTCTCAGAAGCCACACCCCTTATAGACCCCACCCATTTTGTCCCCTGTATTTTGCTTGCGTGAACCAATTCTCCCAATATATCACATATTAAGGGCTCCATCAGTACTAGTATATCCCATAATAGGGAGCAGGGGCCCTATTATGGGATACACTGACAGAGTGGCACAAACCCCACAGTACAGGCCCCTTGTACAAACCCCACAGTACAGACCCCCTAGCACAGACCACACAGTACATGCCCCCTTTCAATGCAGTGACCAGCGTACATGCCCCTTTCAATGTAGTGACCAGCGTACATGCCCCCTTTCAATGCAGTGACCAGCGTACATGCCCCCTTTCAATGCAGTGACCAGCGTACACGCCCCTTTCAATGCAGTGACCAGCGTACATGCCCCCTTTCAATGCAGTGACCAGCGTACATGCCCCCTTTCAATGCAGTGACCAGCGTACATGCCCCCTTTCAATGTAGTGACCAGCGTACATGCCCCCTTTCAATGCAGTGACCAGCGTACATGCCCCCTTTCAATGCAGTGACCAGCGTACATGCCCCCTTTCAATGTAGTGACCAGTATACAGGCCCCCTTTCAATGTAGTGACCAGTATACATGCCCCCTTTCAATGCAGTGACCAGCGTACATGCCCCCTTTCAATGTAGTGACCAGCGTACATGCCCCCTTTCAATGCAGTGACCAGCGTACATGCCCCCTTTCAATGCAGTGACCAGCGTACATGCCCCCTTTCAATGTAGTGACCAGCGTACATGCCCTCTTTCAATACAGTGACCAGCGTACATGCCCCCTTTCAATGCAGTGACCAGCGTACATGCCCCCTTTCAATGCAGTGACCAGCGTACATGCCCCCTTTCAATACAGTGACCAGCGTACATGCCCCCTTTCAATGCAGTGACCAGCGTACATGCCCCCTTTCAATGTAGTGACCAGCGTACATGCCCCCTTTCAATGCAGTGACCAGCGTACATGCCCCCTTTCAATGTAGTGACCAGCGTACAGGCCCCCTTTCAATGTAGTGACCAGCGTACATGCCCCAATTCAATGTAGTGACCAGCGTACATGCCCCCTTTCAATGTAGTGACCAGCGTACATGCCCCCTTTCAATACAGTGACCAGCGTACATGCCCCCTTTCAATACAGTGACCAGCGTACATGCCCCCTTTCAATGTAGTGACCAGCGTACATGCCCCCTTTCAATGTAGTGACCAGCGTACATGCCCCCTTTCAATGCAGTGACCAGCGTACATGCCCCCTTTCAATGTAGTGACCAGCGTACATGCCCCCATTCAATGTAGTGACCAGTATACAGGCCCCCTTTCAATGTAGTGACCAGCGTACATGCCCCCATTCAATGTAGTGACCAGCGTACATGCCCCCTTTCAATGTAGTGACCAGCGTACATGCCCCCTTTCAATACAGTGACCAGCGTACATGCCCCCTTTCAATACAGTGACCAGCGTACATGCCCCCTTTCAATGTAGTGACCAGCGTACAGGCCCCCTTTCAATGTAGTGACCAGTATACATGCCCCCTGCAGAGGTATGGCAGTGGGAGAGATGGGATCAGGCAAAGGGATGGCGGTGGGAGGGATGGTCATGGGATGAGGCAGAGCAGAGGGGGATGGCGGTGGAAAGGCTGGATGGATGGATGGATGGTCATGGCCCATGATGACCATCCATCCAGCCTTTCCACCGCCATCCCCCTCTGCTCTGCCTCATCCCATGACTCATGGGATGAGGCAGAGCAGAGGGGGATGGCGGTGGAAAAGCTGGATGGATGGTCATGGAGGACTGACAGGACAGGAGGACCACGAGGACTCACCGGTGGTGATGTCTTCTTCCAGCAGATGACCTCCGGTGGTCTGGTCTCCTCTCCGGTGCCGCCGTCACTCCCGTCCGGTGTCCACCCGACTCCATCGCCCGCGGTCCGGTCCACTGCTGCGAGTGACGTCAGCGGGGTCAGCGTTGGATGTCCTGGATGCTGTGATTGGTCCAGGCTGGAGGCTGGACCAATCACAGCCAGGAATCCACGAAGTGGGGGTTTCCAAGGAATCTGCCTTGCGCCCAGGTTACGCCCCCCACGCCCCCCAGAAGGCAGCCAATCGACGCCTCTTCTGGGTGGTAACCCCACCCCCCCACCCCCTCCACATCGGCTGGCGGCGGCGGCGGCGAACGCAATTTTTTTTTTTTTTCAAACTTTATTGCTCGTTTTGCAATCTTTTTTTTTTTTTTTATCTTTTTTTTTTTTCTTCCTTTTTTCAGGGGGGGCGGCGCCCTGGCGCCCCCTATGCACCGGCCGCCACTGCAACTGGCTGGTGATCCCTGCTCCCCATATTGCAATAGATCAATAGATTAGATATATAGATGATATATAGGTAGATAGATAGATAGATAGATAGATAGATAGATAGATAGATAGATAGATAGATAGATAGATAGATAGATAGATAGATAGATAGATAGATAGATAGATAGATAGATAGATAGATAGATAGATAGATAGATAGATATTGGAAGAAATAAAATAATTACCCATCTGCCTATGTCAATACAATTGCCCTGTGATGTGAAAGCGGGCATTTGCCATTATTATTCATGTGGTGGCTGTGTAATAAAGTATTATCAGCTGGGCACGTCTTTGGCAGTCCTTTAGATTATGATACAAAGCCTGAAGTCAAAGGCTAAGAACATTATTTTAGAGTAGAAATGACTTGAAAATGTTGGAGGACAAAGCTCTGGGTGCGGAACAAGCCTCCCTTTCTGCCTCCACTGCACTTTCTCTCATTATTGGCTCAATAAGATCAAGAAAGCAGTGGATTCAGACATTTTTCTTCTTGTGACTACCGGTTGCTTAGCAAGAGACACTGCGTGTCAGAAATCCTCTCGACTCGGCTCCTGAAAACAGTCTATATGGCAGATCCGTTTAATAAGGGAACCTTTGCACTTGCCGGATTATGGAGCTTAAGAGAACAAATTTATCTGACCCCCATGTGGTTTTTGGAGAGTTCTCCAAACAGCTAAACAAGTCAGAGAGGAGTGAAAGGAACTTTCTCAGAGTCTCCACGCAACACAAGCTAAAGACCTAAACAGTTCTTTCAATGGAGACCAATTTGTGTAAATGAGTTAACATTATTCTCCAATAAAGTGTCTGGCATCGCTACCTGTGAATGGAACCTCCTCATTATCTACTGCAATGGTTCCCAAACTACGACCACTAATCTGCCAATGATGGTTTTGTCGTGTCCAAACACTATCTATCTATACTTCAGTATAATACATCTATCTGCTGCATACTGGGTGTAAAGGGTTAAAGGAGAACTCCAACCATGATATTTGAAAGGGACAGCAGAAGTCAAAGCGGATCTTTCATTGTTTTTCTAACCTTAGCTTATTGCCCCCCTCCGTATTAGAAAAAAAGCATGTTACATATCCTTGTTCTTAGGTGAGCCCAGATTGTCTCCATTTAATAACATTATTTAGTTATATTGACTGTATACATCATTATTGTAATATGTCTACTTATTTATATGTTGTTCATTACCCTTTGGGTCCTTTTACACAGGTGATCCGATCCGATCCGCCTGTCAGTTTTTCAGGCGGACCTGATCGGATGCCCCATGCAACCCTAAGGGGCAGTGGATGTCAGCAGAGACATCTCCGCTAACACCCACTGCTTTCCAATCTGACCCTGTCCGTGAAATCTGGACGGATGGAAACCCTATTTTCCATCCATCTGACAGATCGGATCGGATGAGAATGGACAGGCGGTCCGTTCTCATCCGATCTCCCCATAGAGGACAGCGGGGATCTGACAGCTCCATCTGTGCACACAGAGCGGAGACGGAGCTGTCATCCGCCTGCTTAGCGGGGATCGGCGGATCGATCTCCCGCTGAGCAGAACAGACCTCATCGGACAGCGCACTGTCCGTTCTCATCCGATCTCCCCATAGAGGACAGCGGGATCTGACAGCTCCATCTGAGAGCACAGAGCGGAGACAGAGCTGTCATCCGCCTGCTCAGCGGGGATTGGTGGATCGATCCCCCCCTGAGCAGAACGGACCTCGTCGGACAGTGCACCGTGTAAGAGGACCCTAATGGCGCGTTTCCACTGAGCTTTCTGGTACGGTTCGGTTCGGTACGGTACGCTATTTATGCCGTTTCCATTATGAATGGTACCCTAATTCCGAACCGTACCGTACCACTTTTTGGTACCCTTTCGTTGGGGTACCAAGAACATTAGTACCGTACCAACAGGGTGGAGCTACACTCTGCAGAACTTTGATTGGTTGACAGAGAATCGTCTATCACAGCTTTCCTGCTGTGATCAGCTACACCACGCCTATCATGAAAAGGGTACTATTGGCAGTGGAAACGCAATGTGTACCGTACCGAACCGTACCGTACTGAACCGAACCGTACCGTACCACTCAGTGGAAACGAGGCATTAGAGCGCATATATACATTCTGTACTCCTGAAGAAGCGGACGTTTACCGCGAAACGTGTAAAGGAATATGCGCCCATGTCCAATTTCAGCATACTGTTTTGATGAATAAATATTCATTTGTATAGATGTTAATGGACTGATGTTGGATGACCAGTCCATTTTAATATTGTAATAAGTTGTACTCAATAAATTTGTATATTTTTTAACTTTATGTGATTATTGTTGAATCAGGGTACCGCCAAAGTCCGACCATTCATCCCTGCTCCCTTCCCGGAGACTGTTTTGGAGACAGCACTCTCCTTTCCCTAATTCTCTCCCCCCCTTT
The DNA here is from genome assembly GCF_965119305.1 of Pelophylax lessonae. Classification (NCBI taxonomy): domain Eukaryota; kingdom Metazoa; phylum Chordata; class Amphibia; order Anura; family Ranidae; genus Pelophylax; species Pelophylax lessonae. The sequence continues at coordinate 38,152,527 of NC_138779.1, read as the reverse complement.
TTTTTAAGTATATGTTACATAGGTACATAGTTAGTGCCGGTTCACACATATGCAATGCAGGAACCTTGTGAATCCAATGCGTGTTCCCAAATTGCACTCGACTCGCAGGCAGTTCACACTGCCATATGCAAATCGCTGAGGGTGTCAATACAAAGTTAATGACACCCCCAGATCAGTTTGCATATGTCAGTTCGGACATGAATTAGATCGCATAGGTGTGAACACCCATGCGGTCCGATTCTGGTGTGGACCAAAAGTCGGAGTCGCGCTCCCGCTGTGAGGCCGGAATCCATCGAGCCCACTCCTCCCGCAGTCTGCCTCCCGCGATCTTCGGCAAAACTGACAGGAGAGCCACCTGGTATGTAAACAATGTAAGACAGCTCCCCTGTCAGAGAGGCAGGGAAAGATCGTGTAATTCAGCTAAGCTAAGCTAAATCGCCGATCTCTCTCTGCCTCTATCCAATCCCACACCCCCCCCCACACAGTTAGTAATCACAATAGGGAACACATTTAACCCATTGATCACCCTCAGTGTTAACCCCTTCCCTGCCAGTGTCATTTACAGTGCATATTGTTTAGCACAAATCACTATATTGGTGTCACTGGTCCCAAAGAAGTGTCACTTAGGGGGAGATTTACTAAAACTGGTGCACTCAGAATCTGGTGCAGCTGTACATTGTAGCCAATCAGGTTCTAACTTCAGCTTGTTCAGTTAGCCCTGGTTCACACTACTGCGTGTGCGGGGTTCGCATGTCATGTCGGAGCGCACTGCTCCGACATGACATGCGATCAGCTGTGCGGTGCGAGTTTAGCCATATAGTTTGTATGGCTAAATTCGCATCGCACCCGCAGCAAACACGCACAGGAGGCATTTTTGCTGCCGCATCAGGATCGGATCGCACAGCGGTTCACACTTGTGCGATCCGATCTTGTGCGAACTGCACGATCGCACTGCGATATGCGATCAAACTGGGGGTGTCGTTAAGATTACATTGACACCCCCAGCGGATCGCATATGGCAGTGTGAACTGCCGGGGGTGCGTGTGCGATGCGGGAACAGGCTGCGAATTCGCAGCCTTCCCGCATCGCATCAGTGTGAACCGAGCCTTAAGCTTTGACAATAAAACCTGGAAGCTGATTGGTTTCTTTGCAGAGCTGCACCAGATTTTGCACGTTCCAGTTTTAGTAAATAAGCCACTTAGTGTTAGATTTGTCTGCAGCAATGTCGCAGTCCCAATAAAAAAATCGCTGTTCGCCGCCATTACTAATAAAAAAAAATAAAAAAATAAGAAGTCCATAAATCTAGCCCGTAAATTGTAAATGCTATAACTTTTGCGCAAACCAATTATTATATGCTTTTTGGATTTTTTTTTTTTTTTACCAAAAATATGTAGCAGAATACAAATTGGCCTAAACTGATAAAAAAAAAAAATGATTTTTAAATTGTGGGAATGTTTTATAGCAGAAAGTAGAAAATGTTGGTGTTTTTTTCAAAACTGTCGCTCTTTTTTTGTTTATGGTGCAAAAACAAAAAATCTCAGAGGTGATCAAATACCACCAATCAAATACCACCAAATACCACCAATCAAATACCACCAAATACCACCAAGAAAGCTCTATTTGTGGGAAAAAAAGGACATGAATTGTATTTTGGTACAGCGTCGCGCAATTGTCAGTTAAAGCAACGCAGTGCCGAGTCGCAAAAAAATGGCCTGGTCATTAAGGGGGCAAAACCTTTCAGAGCTGAAGCGAATAAAGATCCAAAACACCTCTCTTTTACAGAGGAGATGAAATACATCTCCTCCCCTCTATGGTGACCCGGGCTCAGAGGAAGTGGGTTGAATGATGCTGGCCATTAGACCATGAATTGCCCATTAAGTGCCGGTTCACACTATAGCGAGTGCGCCGATCGCATGTAATTCGGAGCGCACTGCTCCTTCATTACATGCGATCGGCTGTGCGGTGCGAGTTCAGCCATACACTTTGTATGGCTGAATTCGCACTGTATGTGCACCAAACTCGCACATGACCCTTTTTTCCAGCCGCATCAGGATCGGATCGCACAGTGGTTCACACTTGTGCGATCCGATCCTGTGCGAACTGTCAGATCGCACTGCGATATGCGATCAAACTGGGGGTGTCGTTAAAATTTCATTGACACCCCCCGCGTATCGCATATGGCAGTGTGAACTGCTGGGGGTGCGTGTGCGATGCGGGAACAGGCTGCAAATTCGCAGCCTTCCCGCATCGCACAAGTGTGACCCGCCACTAAAAGTACTTCAATTGCCGGATCAAAGCTGAATATTGCAGCAAAAGCTGGTTTTGTTATTTTATCTTTTAATGAGCTATTCATTTTTGTCTTGTTATTTTTGGCTGGAGTTCTGTTTTAAATAAAGTCTATGATTGTAACTGGTGTGAAATATTCGCTTTGTTAAACGGTATTTTATAAAGATATTGATACAATCGACAGCCGTTCTGGACGGCTTCCCATTTCTGGGGAGAAGAATGGACTGGAACAGCCACACTTTATCAGAGAATATTTATCAGATGTAACTGCGGGAAACGAATACGGCTCCATCGCTGTTTTCTGTTGTTTCTGTCAGTTGTGATTGCATGTGAGCGAACACTTACAGCAGACACGAGGAACCGGGGAATATTAGATGTGAAAACACATCATTACAATATATATTACACCTGGGGAAGACACGGCTCTCCATTCACGTCTGGATGTTCTCTGCTCGGGTCCTCATTTCTAGATTGCTGCTCTTTATTTTTTTATTTTTTTTTTACTGTTTTGGTCTTTAAGTTTTATCTTATTTGTTCTTTTTGTTTCTATTTTTTTTTTTTGTTTTTTTCTGTTTTGGTTTATATTGCTTTTATTTATATTGGTTTATATTGGTTTATATTGGTTTATATTGCTGTCTATAAGTTTTATCTTATTTGTTCTTTTTTGTTTCTATTTTTTTTATTTTTTTACAGTTTTGGTCTGTAAGTTTTATCTTATTTGTTCTTTTCGTTTCTATTTTTTTTTCTGTTTTTTTTTCTGTTTTGGTTTATATTGCTGTCTGTAAGTTTTATCTTATTTGTTATTTTTTGTTTTTATTTTTTATTTTTTCTGTTTTGGTTTATATTGTTGTCTGTAAGTTTTATCTTATTTGTTCCTTTTTGCTTTTATTTATTTATTTTTCATTTTTTTTTCCTTGTTGTTGTTGTTGTTATTTTTGTGGTTCTTTCCAGAAAACTCAGTATAAAACAGCAGCAAAATAGCAATGTGGTTTTAATATGGCTACAACTTACATACTAGTATTTCTCCCATAGCAGGATTTTTTTAAAGCGATCGTGAAGGTATGATAAAGGTGAAAAAGAGGCACCCTGCAAGGAATTCGGTCCATGTATGAAAAGTGAATCTGGGAAAAAAACAATAAAAAAAAATATATATATATGTACTGTATATATATATATATATATATATATATATATATATATACAAGTCCCTCTCAAAAAATTAGCATAGTGTGATAAAGTTCATTATTTTCTGTAATGTACTGATAAACATTAGACTTTCATATATTTTAGGCCCCGTTCACACTGGGGCGACGCTACTTCGCCAGGCAACCTCACAGGTCACGGCGCGCTGCTCGCACCGCGACCTCGGAGCGGCCGGCACAAACTTCATAACATTGAAGTCTATGCAGGTCGCTCCGGGTCGCCCCAAAGAAGCTCCGGACCCTTTTTCTAAGTCGGAGCGACTTGTGTCGCTCCTATTAGAACGGGTCCATAGCTTCTGTATGGCAGGCGACCTGTCAGGCGACCAGGTCGCCTGACAGGTCGCCCCAGTGTGAACGGGGGCTGAGATTCATTACACACAACTGAAGTAGTGCAAGCCTTTTATTGTTTTAATATTGATGATTTTGGCATACAGCTCATGAAAAACCAAAATTCCTATCTCAAAAAATTAGCATATTTCATCCGACCAATAAAAAAAAAAAGGGTTTTTATTACAAAAAAAGTCAACCTTCAAATAATTATGTTCAGTTATGCACTCAATACTTGGTCGGGAATCCTTTTGCAGAAATGACTGCTTCAATGCGGCGTGGCATGGAGGCGATCAGCCTGTGGCACTGCTGAGGTGTTATGGAGGCCCAGGATGCTTCGATAGCGGCCTTGAGCTCATCCAGAGTGTTGGGTCTTGCGTCTCTCAACCTTCTCTTCACAACATCCCACAGATTCTCTATGGGGTTCAGGTCAGGAGAGTTGGCAGGCCAATTGAGCACAGTAATACCATGGTCAGTAAACCATTTACCAGTGGTTTTGGCACTGTGAGCAGGTGCCAGGTCGTGCTGAAAAATGAAATCTTCATCTCCATAAAGCTTTTCAGCAGATGGAAGCATGAAGTGCTCCAAAATCTCCTGATAGCTAGCTGCATTGACCCTGCCCTTGATAAAACACAGTGGACCAACACCAGCAGCTGACATGGCACCCCAGACCATCACTGACTGTGGGAACTTGACACTGGACTTCAGGCATTTTGGCATTTCCCTCTCCCCAGTCTTCCTCCAGACTCTGGCACCTTGATTTCCGAATGACATGCAAAATTTGCTTTCACCCGAAAAAAGTACTTTGGACCACTGAGCAACAGTCCAGTGCTGCCTCTCTGTAGCCCAGGTCAGGCACTTCTGCCGCTGTTTCTGGTTCAAAAGTGGCTTGACCTGGGGAATGCGGCACCTGTAGCCCATTTCCTGCACACGCCTGTACACGGTGGCTCTAGATGTTTTTACTCCAGACTCAGTCCACTGCTTCCGCAGGTCCCCCAAGGTCTGGAATCGGTCCTTCTCCACAATCTTCCTCAGGGTCACCTCTTCTCGTTGTGCAGCGTTTTCTGCCACACTTTTTCCTTCCCACAGACTTCCCACTGAGGTGCCTTGATACAGCACTCTGGGAACAGCCTATTCGTTCAGACATTTCTTTCTGTGTCTTACCCTCTTGCTTGAGGGTGTCAATGATGGCCTTCTGGACAGCAGTCAGGTCGGCAGTCTTACCCATGATTGCGGTTTTGAGTAATGAACCAGGCTGGGAGTTTTTAAAAGCCTCAGGAATCTTTTGCAGGTGTTTATAGAGTTAATAAGTTGATTCAGATGATTAGGTTAATAGCTCGTTTAGAGAACCTTTTCATGATATGCTAATTTTTTGAGATAGGAATTTTGGTTTTTCATGAGCTGTATGCCAAAATCATCAATATTAAAACAATAAAAGGCTTGCACTACTTCAGTTGTGTGTAATGAATCTAAAATATATGAAAGTCTAATGTTTATCAGTACATTACAGAAAATAATGAACTTTATCACAATATGCTAATTTTTTGAGAGGGACCTGTATATATATATATATATATATATATATATATATATATATATATAAAGTTATACATATTATTACTTTTTTAGATTATACTATTGATGCTAAATATATACAATTAGTTTTTATACTATTGATGCTATCTAGTGTGGGGCTGCTACTGCTTACTTTTATCTGCGAGTGGTTAGCACTTCCAGTTAGCAGCACTAGCGGCATTGGTTTGAATCCCAACCACAAAACTACCTGCACGGAGTTTGCAAGTTCTCCCTGTGCCTGTGTGGGTTTCCTCCAGGTACTCCAGTCTCCTCCCGCACTCCAGACATGCTGGTAGGTTAACTGCCTCCTGTGACCAATTTTGACACTGCTATGTGTATGTATGAATGTGAGTTAGGGACCTTAGATTGTCAGCTCCGTGAGGGCAGGGACTGATGTGAATGTACAATATATATGTTAAAGCGGAGTTCCACCCATTTTTAATAGGTTGGAATACATAGATCTTTGTAATCCCCTTTAAAATGGCTTTTACCAATGGAAACTTTTTTTTTTTGCTTGTAAATACCTTAATTTTGGCTTTATTCCTCCTCTCCTCACTTCCTGGTCCGATCGGCGATGACGTCATTCGGCGATCCGCAGTGTCTGCTGGGATGTATTCTACTTGCAGTAGCTGTATCTGTACTGAGCCGTGCCTGCCCCGCCTCCGCCCCGCCTCCTCTCATTGAATTGCATTGTATGAATGTATTAAGGCTGTTCTCTGCCCAGCCTCCGCCCCGCCTCCTCTCAATACAACTCAATGAGAGGAGGCGGGGCGGAGGCTGGGCAGAGAACAGCCTTAATACATTCATACAATGCAATTCAATGAGAGGAGGCGGGGCGGAGGCTGGGCAGAGAACAGCCTTAATACATTCATACAATGCAATTCAATGAGAGGAGGCGGGGCGGAGGCGGGGCAGGCACGGCTCAGTACAGATACAGCTACTGCAAGTAGAATACATCCCAGCAGACACTGCGGATCGCCGAATGACGTCATCGCCGATCGGACCAGGAAGTGAGGAGAGGGGGAATAAAGCCAAAATTAAGGTATTTACTAGCAAAAAAAAAAAAAAAAAAAGTTTCCATTGGTAAAAGCCATTTTAAAGGGGATTACAAAGATCTAAAGTTCCAAAAATGGGTGGAACTCCACTTTAAGCGCTGTGTAAATTGATGGCTTTATATAGGTACATATGTGTGCGCAGCCTATTGCATTAGGGCAGTGATGGCAAACCCTGGCACCTTTGGAACTTCATGTCCCATGATGCTCATGCACTCTGCAGTGTAGTTGAGCATTATGGGAAATGTAGTTCCAAAACATCCGTGGTGCCAAGATTCGCCATCACTGCATTAGGGTGTGCACCCCAGAGCACAAACACTCATGTGTGTATATCAGCAGAACAGTGGACGGTGTCAGTAACTTTTTATTTTCTGTTTCTTTTCTGTTTTGGTTTATATTGCTGTCTGTGTTTTATCTTATTTGTTCTTTTTTGTTTCTATTTTTTTTTTTTTTTTTTTTTTACTGTTTCTTTCCTGTTTTGGTTTATATTGCTGTCTGTAAGTTTTATCTTATTTGTTCTTTTTTTTTTTTTTACAGTTTTTTTTTTTTTGGTTTATATTGCTATTTATTTTATTCTTTTTTACAATATTATTATTTTTCTTTTTTTTACAATTTTTTCAGGAGCCCTGTTGGGTGGAATATTAAGGGTCCTAAACCAAGAGAAAGGGACACCCGGAGACAAAGCTTCCCCACTCCCTTTCTCTGCAGCCTCCGCTGCACTGGACAGTGAACAAATGGGAAGTGATCTTTGCTGAGCAGCTTCCTTCTCCTTCACAAAATGAAGCCTAGTAAAAATAGTTTACTAGGCTTCAGTTAAAGGGTAACAACACTTTTGTGGGGAAAAAAAATCAGCAAATAAAGAAAAAACAATATAGTGTATAAAATTGCGACACAAATCATATTGTAAATATGTAAATAATTATATAAATTAAATTAAATTATATAAATGTTATTACCTTTCCTTTTCAATCTGCAGCTGTTGTAATTTTCTGAAAATGCAATGCAATATGGCTACCTGGAGGTGTTCTGTACACAGAATGTATACTGACCACACACCCAGAAATATAATTTCCTGCTTGTGTGATTGGCTCACCAATTTTCCCAGAAGTCTGCCTAAGGTACAAGTCAGATTTCTGGCATCCCCTGCAACAAAAAAGTCATTTTTGGTGAGATACTCCCAATAGCAACACCTCTAAAGGGATGCAGACCCAGCAGCTTTCCTCAGAGCCCTGCAGCTGCCACAGCTGATTAATAATTATGAAACCACTTCCATTTCACCCACTCAGCACAGAGGAATAAACAATGATTTCTTCAGAATAACAAAAGGTAGGAATCTGCAATAAAGTTTATATATATATATTTTTTTAATCCTTGCAATGTGCAGAGATCACCCAGAGGGGGAATATTTTTTTTCTCAACAAAAGTGAAGTTACGCTTTAAGAACGAACACAGGAGCGATCGGTGCAGTTCACTCACTGTTCATTCATTCATCCATCCTGAAACATCCCCTGCAGCAGCCAGCGGGAGAGGAGAGGAGGGGAGCTGGCAGCACTGAAGGAGAGAGATTTTCTAATCCTTAGTGGGGTCAAATCAATGTATGAGTTCAGCCATAGTGAGGAGAAAATATGGAGGCGCAAGTTGGACATTTTTTCCTAATTGAACACATTTCTAACAGTGTGATGCAAACACAGCAGATTGTTGTTCTCTCCGTAATCAACACAGAGCGCCTGTGTTCCTCCTATTTAGGATCACAGGTCTCTGTGTTGATTCCACAAGCCTCTCCCACTCATAGTTAGAAAGCACCCCCTATGCTCACATTTAACCCTTTGATCACCCCAGGTGATAATCCATTCCCTACCAGTGTCATTATTACAGTAACAGTGCATATTTTTAGCACTGATTACTGTAGTAATGTCACTGCCCCCCCCCCCAAAAAAGTGTCAAAAATGTAAGTTAGGGTAAGATCTTTCCGCCGCAAGGTCGCAGTCCCGCTAAAAATCGCAGATCGCCGCCATTGTAAAAAAATAAAAAAATAAAAATTACATAAATCTTTCCCCTAGTTTGTAGATGCGATAACTTTTGCGCAAACCAATCAATATACGCTTATTGGGATTTTTTTTTTTTAACCGGTTGCCGACCGCCGCACGACTATATACTGCGGCGGTCAGCCCCGGCCAGGCAGAGTGACGTATCGGTACGTCACTCGCCTGTCACTGACTTGCGAGCCTATCGCGGGCGGGCGCGCGCCCGCCGAGGCGCGCGCCCGCCGCGGCTCGTTCACAGGCAAGTCAGTGCGTGTGACCGGCGGACTCGATGTCCGCCAGTCACACTGCGATCGCTCCTGTGAAGGGAGAAAGACAGAGCAGCTTGTGTAAACAAGCTGCCTGTCAGTTCTCCCTGTGTAAAAGTAAAGATCTGACCGTTCTACTATGTAGAACGGTTGATCTTTGCTTTTACACCAATAGGAATGTCCCTACACAGTAGAAAGCACGCCCCTAGGACACACTTAACCCCTCCCTGTCCAATAAAGTTAACCCCTTCCCTGCCAGTGTCATTTTTGCAGTAACAGTGCATATGTATAGCACTGATTACTGCAGTAATGTCACTGGTAACCCCAAAAGTGTCAAAAATGTCAGTCAAGGGTCCGATCTGTCCGCCCCAATGTCGCAGTACCGAAAAAAAAATCGCAGATCGCCGCCATTACGCGTTAAAAAAAAAAAACACCAAAAATGACAAAAATCTTTCTCTTTGTTAGTAAACGCGATAACTTTTGCGCAAACCAATCAAAATACGCTTTTTGCGATTTTTTTTACCAAACATAGGTAGCATAAAACAAATTGGCCGAAAAATGTTAAAAAATTTTGATTTTTACTTTTTTTTTTGGGGAATTTCATATAAAAAAATGTGAAAAATATTGTTATTTTTGCAAAATTTACGCTCTTTTTTTGTTTATAGCGCGTGATCAAAAAATCGCACAGGTGATCAAATACCACCAAAAGAAAGCTCTGTTTGTGGAAAAAAAAGGACGTCAAATTCGTTTAGGTACAGCGTCGCACGACCGCGCAATTGTCCGTTAAAGTCACGCAGTAAAAAATCGCAAAAAAACCCCTGGTCCTTTAGCAGCCAAATCCTCCGGGGCTTAAGTGGTTAATTGGGAATGTTATATAGCAGGATGTAAAAAATATTGCTTGTTTTTTTTTTTCAAATTTTTGCTCTTTCCCGTAGTAAGTAGACGCGATAATGTTTGCGCAAACCAATCAAAATACGCTTATTGCATAAAATATGTAGCAGAAAACAAATTGGCCTAAAATGTTAAAACATTTTGATTTTTAATTTTTTTTTGAGAATGTCATATAGCAGAATATGAAAATATAATTTTTTTTTTCAAAATTGTCACTCTTTTTTTGTTTATTGCGCAAAAAATAAAATCGCACAGGTGATCAAATACCACCAAAAGAAAGCTCTATTTGTGGGGAAAAAAGGACATCAATTTTATTTAGGTACAGACCGCGCAATTGTCAGTTATAGTAACGCAGTGCCGAATCGCAAAAATGGCCTGGTCATTAAGGGGGGAAAATCTTCCGCTCCAGACGTGGTTAAAAGCAAACAAAAATAAAAATAAATGGATAAATACATTTGAAGTAATTTTGAATGAGATTCTTCAAATCAGTGAATGGACTGAGAAGTTTCTTCTGAATATTCACATGAATATTTATATGGATGTTTGTTTAAAAATCGTTTCACACTTGGGCTGACCATCTTTGATCGCTTTTATACAATTGTGATGGCTTGAGCGTTTCTATTTTAAATTCTTTATAGCCAATGGCGAGTTAGTTACTAAGGGAAAAAAATGCAATATATAGATTTTCACTGGATTTTCAGGCTCTATTGTGGTCAAAGATGCTTCAAACTTCTAACTTCAAAGAAGCTGGTGTACTTCCAAGCTTCCAATCACACTATGACAGGTGTGAACAGGCAGAACTGGAAACCATGGGATGTTGGTTGATGAGCATTTTGGAGCTTCGAGCTATAAAATATTCTCAGGTGTCAATGGGACCTAAAAGCCAAACATCTGACACTGAGAGTAAAAGCCCGTACACACCATAAGAAAATCAGAAGTAAAATTTTGTTAGTATGGTGCTTTCAACAACCAATTAGGAATTTTCGGACGACAAAATCCTGATGTGCAGGCCATAACATTTTTATCGTACGTCAACATAACGTCCAGTTTTCATTCAATTAGTACAGTTTTCGTCCGAAAAAAATCGACGCATGCTCAGAAGCTAAAGAACGCATACAAAATAATCCAACACATGACATCACTTCTGGAGTTGAATTCTGTTGTATGGGAATTTTCCTATGAAAGTAACCTCTTCACTTTCCATATGAGACTAGCATGCAACAAAAAATGGATGAAATTTCTTCCGATAATCTGATCGTGTGTACGAGGCTTTAGGCTGCATTCATGTGTAGCGTCTTTGAGCATTTTTTGCGTGGATTTATACACAGTTTTGGTGCATTTTTCTGCACGACTTGCGCATTTTTATACCGCGTTTTTGAGCTTTGCCATTTTTCTTATTAGCCAATAGAAAACTATCATCTGTTGCATCATTTGTTGCTAAGTTTCTCAGCTTTTTTAGCTTTTCCATCAGCTTTTATTTCTTTATTATTATTATTATTATTATTATTATTATTAATAATTTATTTATTTATCTGTTATTTGTTAAGTTTAGGTTAGTGTTAGGATTAGGGGTTGGGTTTAAGGTTAGGATTAAGGTTTAGGATTATTTAGTTATTTATTTTTTATTAGGGTGTTAATTACACAGCGTGCAAACCACTCGTGTCTTGTCCTCAGCACATTGTCTGAAGAACTGCCACGCTGGGGAACTCCTTGGAGCTGGCTTTGGTGTGCCCGGTCCCCTGCTGTGTTGGGCAGTAACAGGCGTACTGTCTAGGGGATGGCCGCTCCGCTTTTACACCCTGCTCCCTCTTCTGCTGTGCTGGAGGCTCTGTGCGACCACCGCCTCTTCCTCCGAACTACACAGGTCATCTGGATGACGTTGATTCCATGTGGGTTCTCCACATTATCTTCCACCCAGTCTTCACCCCTGCCCTCCTTGTCGGTCTGCACAATTCCGAAAGCCGCAGCAGTTGACAACTGTGTTTCGTCATCATCCGAGACGTGCTGTGATGGTCCTCCCATGTACTCATCTTCAAGCATAAGTGGTTGGGCATCGGTGCACTCAATCTCTTCCACTTCTGGGGCAGGGCTAGGTGGATGACCCTGGGAAACCATGCTAACAGAGTCATCAAAAAGCAGAAGAGACAGCTGCATGACTTGGGGCTCAGACTGCTTGGCTGATTTGCAAGGGGGTGAGATGAAAGACTGATGGACATCGGCTGCAGGTGCCAACTCTGATCTTTCAGCAGGAGACTAGGTGGGAGACAATGTGACAGCACTGGAGGCACTGTCAGCAACCCAATCTACTATCGCCTGTACTTGTTCTGGCCTCAACATTCATAGAGCCGCATTAGGTCAGACCAAATACTGCTGCAGGTTCTGTCGCCTACTTGCACCTGAGGAAGGTGTTTTACTTGTGCATATAGCTGGCACAGATCGACCACGTCCTCTCCTTGCAACAGGATCCCCACCAGCAGTACCACGACCGGGGCCACGTCCCTTATTTGACGTTCTCCTCATATTTCTCAAATTTAGGATCTTTCCCTAAATGGGTGTTTTTTGAATAGCAGAATAGAACAACAGTATCTAAAGGGTGTATCTCACATGTACACACATGTAGATTAGGGGGCCAGACGCATGGTTAAGGGGGGCGGCGCCCCTGCGCCCCCAACGTACTAGCTGCCACTGGTGTGGTCAGGCTACACTGTACCCAAATTCAATTTTTATCATTTTTTTCCCACAAGTGTAGCTTTCTTTTAGTGGTATTTAATCACCGCTGGGTTTTTTATTTCTTACAAAAAAAAAGAAAAAAGACAGAAAATTTTGAAAAAAAAAAGTTTTTCTTATTTTCTGAATTTTGAAAATAAGTAGTTTTTCTCCTTCACTGATGTGCGCTGATGAGGCGGCACTGATGAGCACTGATAGGCGGCACTGAGAGGTGGCACTGATGGGCACTGATAGGCGGCACCGACAGACGGCACTGATGGGCACTGACGGCAGCACTGATGAGCACTGATGGGCACGGATGGGCAGCACAGATGAGCAGTCACTGATGGGCACTGACTGGCAGCACTATGGGCACTGATTGTGGGCACTGTGGGCACTGATGGTGGGCACTAATGGGCATTGGTTGGAGGGACATATGGGCGCAGTTTTTTACTTTACAGTAATCAGGGCACTGAGGATCAGTGCCCTGATTACCTGTCCTAGGCTGCCCTTTGAGGAGGAGCCACTGATCGGCTCTCTTCGCCACACACTCTGACAGTGTGAGGCGAGGAGAGCCGATAAATTACATTTCCTCATTTACATGTGACTGGCTGTGATTGGACACAGCCGATCACATGGGTAAAGAGCCATGTTGTTAGGACACGGCGCGGCTACGATCGCCACACTGCACACCCCCGCGGCACGCAAGAGAGGCCGTTCTTGTGCGCCCTCATATGACAGTGTCCCAGAACGAGAGCCACACCGCTCAGCCGTCATTTGACGGTGGGCAGGTGGCAAGTGGTTAAGATTAACCACTCACATACCAAATGTGCGAACTTTAGAGAGACCACACAAAAAATACATCTAAGATGGTACAAGACACCTTATGGGTTAGCAAACGTTATGCCAGGCTCCTCCAGCCTTTGTTGGAGAGAATGCAGACAGGTTGGAAACTTGGCACATATGCTGTGGTTCTCTGATTCTGTGTCTCTGTTTGTAGCTTCTGGACTAATATAGTAAGACTTATCGCAGAAAGTACAGGGGTGTTTTTATATCTTTGGGACCTTGGATATGGGGTGGAGGAACTTGACTGGCCTGAAACGGGTCTTGACCTCAACCCAATAGAACACCTTTGGGATGAATTAAAGTGGAGACTGCAAGCCAGGCCTTATCTCCAACATCAGTGCCTGACCTCACAAATGTGCTTCTGGAAGAATGGTCTAACATCCCCATAGACACACTCCTAAACCTTGTGGACAGCCTTCCCAGAAGAGTTGAAGCTGTTATACCTGCAAAGGGTGGGCCAACTCTATATTGAACAATACGGACTAAGACTGGGATGCCATTAAAGTTCATGTGTGTGTAAAGGCAGAGGTGTCCCAAAACTTTTGGGGGTATAGTGTAGATCAGATCCCAAAATGAGGGACAAATGAGGAGGAAAGAGAGAAAGTGGGACATTGTTCCAAATTAGGGAAAATCAGGGACAGTTGGACTATGTGGGCACCCGTAGAGTATAATACCTCTTCCATTGCAGGGTAGTGACGCTAGAATGTTTTGGAAACTGACAGGGTCACTTTAAGCCTGTGCACATGGTACACTAATAACTTACGGCGAAGGACTGGAACAATATGATTTAAAGTGTGCAAACACGTCCATGTTAGAAAGGTGACAATAAATTTTATTAGCCAATATTTCTTCTATCTGGGGACATCCCCAGAGCTGTTGACTCAGAGTCTCATCTAGAAAAGCTGTAAAGATTTACGGCAATGGGTGAAACGCGCGGGCTTTGCCGTTATTTGATGTTTTTCAGATAGTGCTGCGGAGATGAGTGCTATTTCATGGATACCTCTGCAGATGACATCCCAGTTCTGAGAAATGACACACACTTTCTGTAGCAAATCTGCCAAGCTGTGATTCACTATAGGCACTTCCATATGCAGGGGTTAAGGCTCCAAGCGAAGAAGTTGGCTGACAAAGGCAGTACACATCAGCAGCCAGTTAGTCATGCTGGGAGCTGAGAATAAAACACCTCCAACCAATAATTAAAAAATAAGAATGAAAACAGTATGAAAATCCCTACGACATTCATGTCTAAGAGCTCTAAGCACTAAATAGGCCCCCGAACGCAAAACTCCAGTATAATTTTAGAAAACCTACAACCAGGTCCAGTCTGTTTTTCTTTCATGGTGTGCTATGTCTATATCGCTCAGGAAAGAGGTGGAAATGTTATATTTTTTGATCCAGTGTGCGTCCACTGTATTTCCTTAGCAACTTTTACCTGAATATGTCAGAATCAGGTAAAAATTGCACAACATTCATGATGCAATGGAAACTTTAACCCTAGGTTCAGATCTATGTGGTTGCATTTGATGCGGTTTTCAGACAGGTTTTGTGGTGCGTTTTCCATTTCTAAGTATGCTTTTTTCATGCGTTTTCTCTTGCTGGCAATGCTTGTTTTTACATTCAGCTGTCAGCAGGGAAGCCCGCTGACAGCTGATGACTCATCAGTGCAAGGCTTCCCTGCTTTAACAAACTGTGTATACCTGGTTGTTAAAGGAGATGTACAGCCAACTGAACACCATTTTCAGCAGACAGCGGGATGAAGTCCGCTCTCTGCTGACGTCACAGATATCGGTCATCACAACCACGGAGTCGGCCTCTCAGCAAGCTGCTGAGAGCCTGAGCTGGCCGCTCCCTGCCCCTCCATGGCTCAGCGCTCCAATGAGCGAGGAAGGGGGCAGAGCAAAGAGCTGCTGACCGACAGTCAATCTAGCGATTGGCGGTGTTTGATTGCTCGGTTCTCAGTGCAGAGGCGCCGGAGGACAGATGCAGCATCGGAGCGATGCTGCATCCACCTAGGTAAGTATAAATGGGGGAAAAAAAGAAACCCCATACTTTTCCTTTAAGGAATGGGTCGGGAAGCCAGCCACTGCGTCCTTAACAACTGATGAGTCATCAGCTGTCAACTGGCTTCCCTGCTGACAGCTGAATGGAAAAACAAGCTTTGCCGGCAATAAAAAAATTGATAAAAAAACAGCATGGGGTTTCCCCCCCCTCAATACCAGGCCCTTATCCGAGCATACCCAGCAGGTCAGGAAAGCAATTGCCCACCCCACCCCCCTCCTGACCCATACCACATGCCACATTGCCACATGTCCTCAACATGGGGGGGGGTGCTTTGGGGCGGGGGGTGCTTTGGGGCAGGCCCCCCCCACCCCAAAGTACCTTGTTCCCATGTCGATGGGGACAAGGACCTCTTCCCCACAACCCTGGGCGGTGGTTATGGGGGGTCTGTGGGCTTATCGCAATCTGGAAACCACCTATAACCAGGGGACCCCCAGATCCCACCTACATAGTACTCCTACCCATTCACCAAAAAAAGTGTAAAAAAGTAGGTGCATCATCCCGGTATAACCACTGAAACCGGAGGACATCCATGTATGCCCTGCTGGCAGGAAGTGGTTAATGCATTCTATGCATTAAAAAAAGATAAAAAAAACTTTCTGCCTTTACAAATCCTTTAAGCAATAGTTTTAGCTGTCATTAATGGGTTAATATTCATTTGCATATGACACTGGGTACCTGGTTATCGGTAATTCTAATCTGCTGTATCCAGTGGACACAGTGGTCACAGGAGTGGCGCACAGCATGCCCCTAATCTGGAACAGACGTACAGGTATGTGATTCTGCCTGTCCGTGCCACCTGCAGAAAATGTATTGCAGCTGGTCTGGAAGCTTTTAAACAATGCATAAAAAAATCCTTACTGTATGTCCATAAGAACTTGTCTACCAGAGCCATTTCCAGTTTTTGCCCATTCTAGGCTTGAAGATTAGCTAAGCCCCCCCAAACAATATATGAAACAATATGAAAACAAAGACCAAAAAAAGATGAGCGTAGTTGATTTTTTTTTTTATCTCCCATGATATAAATGCATGTTAATCAAATGCAAATTTACAGTAAACAAAATACAATAAAGCTTACTGCACACAAACAAAATGTATTATATTATATATAATTATATATATGTATTATATTGACCTGTATTAATTATTTATTGGTAAAATATATAAGAAGAGGTTGCAAATTGTAAATAGAGTATCTCACAAAAGTGAATACACTCCTCACATTTTTGTAAATATTTTATTATATCTTTTCATGTGACAACACTGAAGAAATGACACTTATAATAATATAATAAAATATTTCCAAAAATGTGAGGGGTGTACTCACTTTTGTGAGATATTGTAGATATCCAACATATCAAGCCCTAAAGAATATGTTAACCCAACATTTCATACCCCTAAAATGTGCCTGCTGTACCATGTACTTATATGAAAAAGTCTCCAGGACTGTCAGTCAGTGGCTCTCTGTTCTCCCCTCCAGCCCTCACTGGAGCGTTGGGCTGTGGAGGGGGCGGGAGGGGCTGGCTCAGCCTCTCACTGGATCACTGAGAGGCTGAGCCAGATGCCAGGTGATATTGCAGCGGACAAATCAGATGCTAACTGACACTTTTTCATGGAACCAGTGACACTAATACAGTGATTATTCCTTAAAATATGCACTGTCACTGTACTAATGACACTGGCTGGGTAGGGGTTAACATCAGGGGTGATCAAATGGTTAACTGTGTGCCTAGCCAGTGTTTGTGTACTGTGTGGTAGGTGCTTTTACTAGGGGAAGGCATGGATCCATGTTCCTGCTTTGCAGGAACACAGGATCCATGCCTTCCCTACTGACAGAACGACAATCTGCCTTGTTTACATAGGCAGACTGCCGTTCTGCCTGTGTACCAAATGATCGGCGGGTGCCAGCGGACATCAAGTCTGTGGCAGTGGCGTAGCATGGGTTGTCAGCACCCAGTGCAAGGTTAGTAATTTGCGCCCCCTACGCAAATCTACTAGACCACTACACAGACCACTACACTGACCTAGCTGACCACTACACAGACCTACCTTATTCCTACACTGACCTACCTGTTTACTATACTGACACCTACACAGACCTACCTGGCCACTACACAAACCTACCTGACCACTACACAGACACCTACAATGACCCCCCTACACTGACCCCTCCTACACTGACCCCCCCTACACTGACACCTACACTGACCCCCCCACCACACTGACCCCCCCACACTGACACTTACACTGACCCCCCTACACTGACACCTACACTGACCCCCCCCACACTGACACCCACATTGACCCCCCCACACTGACACCTACACTGACCCCTCTTACACTGACCCCCCTACACTGACACCTACACTGACCCCCCCACACTGACCCCTCCTACACTGACACCTAGACTGACCCCCCTTCATTGACACCTACACTTACCCCTTCACTGACACCTACACTGACCCCTGCTACACTGACCCCCCTACACTGACACCTACACTGACCCCCCCACACTGACACCTACACTGACCCCCCCACACTGACACCTACACTGACCCCCCCACACTGACCCCCTCTACACTGACTACCCCTACATCACCCTCTGTCCTACTGTGGAGGAGTCTCACTTACCCGTTTGTGAGGCGCCTTAGATTTAAAAATGGCACCAACACGTCATTGCGCATGCGCCACCACCGCTCGGGAAAGCTCGTATACGTTTGGCTATTCCCGGTGGTAGCGCATGCGCGGTGACATGTTGGCCCAGGGCGGCGCCATTTTTAAATCTAAGGTGCCGCAGGAGCACGTCGGGCCGCCCGGGGGACAGTGATACTGGCGCGCCGTGGGATGCGCCACCCCCAGATTTTGCGCCCAGTGCGGCTGGCCCCCCCAGCACCCCCCACGTTATGCCACTGGTCTGTGGTACCCGCTGATTGGCTCCCGCTGTGCACAATCACAGAAGGAGTTAGCTGCCGGCAGCATGCAAGCGCGCCTACGACCTGGAAGTGAGGGATCACGTATGTACAGTATATTCGTGATCCTGCGCACAGTGGCCACCCTGTAGCAGTAAAGCTACAATAGGGCAGTCATAAAGTGATTAATTTTAGTCTATTGTTATTTTTTTTAGGTAAAATACTTTTTTTAACTTTTTTTTTTTCTTTACGCTTGGGGTTTCTGAGGCTTTTAGGGAGCTGATGGGTGACTCACCAATGACCACTCGTAACTGAAACAAAATCTAACTTACTATTTTTACACTTTATTTTTGCTTCACACAGCTGCTTATTCCGCAGCTGAAATCTGTTTTATCCATTCTTCGGTACGGTGACTTGTAACTGAATCAGAAGCTCCTCACACCATTGTTTAGTATAGTTCTCAGGAACTTGCTAGGCTGACTTCTTTTCCTTTTTTTTGCCGAGACCTAGGGCTATTTCCTACAAGTGGAGTGAGTAATTTATAATCACATCAGCTGAATTATCTAACAATTCTCGCTGACAAATACTGTACACACTGGAAGTATTAGAATGATGCGGTCTATTGACGTGACAAATGTTTACATCTCAGTGTAAATCTTCGCTCACAGCTCTGTCAATAGACTTGAAAACAATGCTTTCTCCGGTTGGCTAATTCTTTCGATGATTATCTTGTACTTGTTCAGCAAGCATACTGATTGTGCTTACATTATTACCAATATGTTGCAGAATAATATTAATAATATTGATAATGCCCTATATGGCCAATCATTTGTGGACACCTGACCTTGAAACCTATTGGAGCTTCTTAGCTAATTCCCAAAACAATCGGTATTAACCACTTAAGCCCCGGAAGATTTTACCCCCATTCCGACCAGGGTTTTTTTTGCGATTCAGCACTGCGTGACTTTAACGGACAATTGCGCGGTCGTGCGACGCTGTACCTAAACGAATTTGACGTCCTTTTTTCCCCACAAACAGAACTTTCTTTTGGTGGTATTTGATCACCTGTGCGATTTTTACTTTTTGCGCTATAAACAAAAAAAGAGCGTCAATTTTGCAAAATTAACAATATTTTTCACATTTTTTTATATGAAATTCCCCCAAAAAAAAATTTAAAAATCAAAATATTTTAACATTTTAGGCCAATTTGTTTTATGCTACATATGTTTGGTAAAAAAAAAATTGCAAAAAGCGTATTTTGATTGGTTTGCGCAAAAGTTATTGCGTTTACTAACTAAGGGAAAGATTTTTGTCATTTTTGGTGTTTTTTTTTAACGCGCAATGGCGGCGATCTCCGATTTTTTTTGCGGTACTGCGACATTGCGGCGGACAGATCGGACCCTTTCCTGACATTTTTGACACTTTTGGGGTTACCAGTGACATTACTGCAGTAATCAGTGCTATATATATGCACTGTTACTGCAAAACGACACTGGCAGGGAAAGGGTTAACTTTATTGGGGAAGGAGGGGTTAAGTGTGTCCCTAGGGGCGTGCTTCTAACTGTGATTGGACATGGCTACTGGTGTAGGAACAGAGATCAACGGTCCTACATAGTAGAACCGTATGATCACCATACCTACACAGGGGAGAATGACAGGCGGCTTGTTTACATCAGCCGCCTGCCTTTCTCCCTCTCCACCGACGATCGCCGAGTGACCGGCGGACATCGGGTCCACCAGTCACACGCACGGACTTCCTAGGGAACAACCCGGGGCGAGCGCGCGCCTCCGCGGGCACACGCTCGCCCGCTATTGGCTCACAAGCAAGTGACAGGCATGTGACGGATATATACATCACTTTGCCTGGCCGGGGCTGACCGCCGCAGTATATGTACTTGCGGCGGTCGGCAAGCGGTTAATGTGGCGTTGTCCATCTTTTCGGCTATAAGAGCCTTCACTCTCCTAGGAAGATTTTCCATGAGATTTTGGAATGTGTCTGTAGGAAGGTGTACACATTCAGCCAAACGATCATCTGTAAAGGTCAGTTACTGATGTTGGATGAGTAGATATGAGTCACAGTAGAGTTGAGGTCAGGGCTCAGTGCAGGCCACTCAAGTTCCCCCACATCAAGCTTATCAACCCATGTCTTTGTGGAGCTGACTTTGTACACAGGGGTAAAGTCATGCTTTTAGTTTTTACTAGAGATGAGGTCACGACTCTGTCCAAGCCACTTAGGCTCCGTTCACATGTAGGCGTTTTGGGGCGTTTTTGGGGAGTTTTTCTGCTCTAGGATCAGCTCTCAAAACGCTCAACAAGACAAATCCTATTCATTTCAATGGCCCCTGTTCACATCTGAGCGTTTTGACGCTGTAAGCAAAACGCCCAATGCTCAAAAAAGTACACGAGCTTCTTTTTGGGCAGATTACAGGCGTTTTCCATTGGTATCTATTCAATCAAAAAACGCCTGCACAAAAAACGCCTGTAAATCGCGGTAAAAATCGCGGTAAAAATCGCGATAAAATCGCTGTAAAAAACGCGCGAAAACGCTACGCTCAGGTGTGAATGTAGCCTTAGGTTTCTCCACACCAAACTCATCAACCCATGTCTTTATGGAGCTAGCTTTGTACACCGGGGTACAGCCATACTGGAACAGAACAGGGTCTTTCCAAAACCGTTACTACAATAATATTAAGAATTTTGATAATGCCCTATATGGCCAATCGTTTGTGGACACCTGACCTTGAAACTTATTGGAGCTTCTTAGCTAATTCCCAAAGCAATCGGTATTATTGTGGCATTGTCCACCTTTTTGGCTATAAGTGCCTTCCCTCTCCTAGGAAGACTTTTCATGAGATTTTGGAATGTGTCTGTAGGAAGGTGTACCCATTCAGCCAAACAATCATCTGTAAAGGTCAGTTACTGATGTTGGATGACTAGATATGAGTCGCAATCAGGGTTTCAATTTATCCCAGAGGTTTTCAGTAGAGTTGAGGTCAGGGCTCTGACGAAACGCGTAGGGTGGAGTCTTCTACGTCATTTGGAGCCAGGGCCGTGGAATGCGGAAGCTTCCCGGCTAACGAAAATCTGACCGCGGACAGCCTACAGCTTAACTGTAAGTTACTTTACTTTTCTCTCGGTTGTACAAGATACCGCACCATGGGGTTCCCTTTTTTGATAAACTTTTTTTGATAAACACCCAACTTTTAAACCTATATGAGCTTCTTAGCTATTACATTCCGGAAACCATCGATAATAATGTGGCATTGCCCCCTTTTTTGGTAAAGAGCCTTCCCTCTGCTAGGAAGACTTTCCATGAGTTTCGGTAATGTGTCTTTAGGAATGTGCACCCATCCAACCAAAAGATTATCTGTGAGGTCAGTTACTGATTTTGGATGAGTCCTAATCAGAGTTCCAATTTATCCCAGAGGTTTTCAGTAGAGTTGAGGTCAGGGCTCTGTGCAGGCCATGCGAGTCCCCCCACATCAAACTCATCAACCCATGTCTTTGTGGAGCAAAGGGATAAAGTCATGCAGGAACAGAAAAGGGTCTTCCCAAAACTGTTACCACAATAATATTAATAATGCACAATATGGCCAATTGTTTGTGGACACCTGACTGTTAAACCTACAGTATATGAGCTTCCTAGCTATTTAATTCCCAAAACCATCAATATTAATATCGCATTGCTCCCTTTTTTGGTAAAGGGCCTTCACTCTGCTAGAAAGACTTCCAATGAGTTTTGTAATGTGTCTATAGCAATGTGCACCCATCCAGCCAAAAGATTATATGTGAGTCCAGTTACAGTTACTTATGTTGGATGAGAAGACCTGAGTCCTAATCAGAGTTCCAATTTATTTCAGAGGTTTTCAGTAGAGTTGAAGTCAGGGCTCTGTTCTGGCCCCCAAGTTCCTCCACACCAAACTCCTCAAACCATGTCTTTATGGAGTTGGCTTTGTACATATGGGTAAAGTCATGGTGGAATAGAAAAGGGTCTTCCCCAACCTGTTACCACAATAATAATAATATTCATAATACTCTATATGGCCAATCGTTTGTGGTCATCTGACTTTTAAACCTATATGAGTTCTTAGCTATTTAATTCCCAAAACCATCAATATTAATATAGCGTTGTCCTCTTTTTCAGCTATAAGAGCCTTAACTCTCTTGGGTAGACTTTTTGTGAGATTTTGGAATGTGTCTTTAAGAATGTGTATCCATTCAGCCAATAGATTATCTGTGAGGCCAGTTACTGATGTTGGATGAGAAGACCTGAGTCGTAATCAGAGTTCCAATCTATCCCAGAGGTGATAAGTAGAGTTGAGGTCAGGGCTATTTGCAGGCCACTCAAGTAACTCCAAAATCATTAAACCACGTCTTTATGGAGCTGGTTTTGTACAGAGGGGGACAGTCATGTTGGAACAGAAAAGGGTCTTCCCTAAACTGTTACCACAAGGTTGGAAATGCACAATTGTCTACAATGTCAAGGTTGGATTAGCAATATTTGTATTCCTAGTACTCTTCAGTGTAAACACGTGAGCTTCATAACCTTCAGTAGTGTCCACATAGTTTGGGCCATATACAGTAGGTAGCTGTAATAATAATAATAATTGATTTGCTTTGCGGCAAAAAACGCTGTAAAAAAATTGCGTGACTTTGAGGTCACAAAAGTGTGAAAGGGGCCTTCAGTAATTAAGGCATAGCGTACCTCCTTTCAATGCAGAGAGACCAGCGTGCCCCCTTTCATTGCACAGGGACCTGCGTGCCCCTTTTCAATGCACAGAGACCAGCGTGCCCCCTTTCAATGCACAGAGACCAGCGTGACCCCTTTCACTGCACAGAGATCAGCATGCCCCCTTTCAATGCAGTGACCAGCATGCCCCCTTTCAATGCACAGAGATCAGCGTGCCCCCTTTCAATGCAGAGATCAGCGTGCCCCCTTTCAATGCAGAGATGCCAGCGTGCCCCCTTTCAATGCAGAGATGCCAGCGTGCCCCCTTTCAATGCAGAGATGCCAGCGTGCCCCCTTTCAATGCAGAGATGCCAGTGTGCCCCCTTTCAATGCCGAGATACCAGCGTGCCCCCTTTCAATGCAGAGATACCAGCATTCCCCCTTTCAATGCAGAGATACCAGCGTGCCCCCTTTCAATGCAGAGATGCCAGCGTGCCCCCTTTCAATGCAGAGATACCAGCGTGCCAAGCCCCCCCGATACCAGTGCACTTACCTGTAGCGGCAGCTTCTCTTCAGTCCCCCGGCGTCTCCTTGAGCCCTCAGTCCTCCTGCCTCCTCCTCGGCCAATGGCATGGGGTTTGCCTTTCGGCCAATCAGAACACACTCCCCTTTGGGGGGGGGGGGGAGATTAAGGAAGATCTCCAGCATGTAACATAGGCAGCTAAAAAAAAGAAATAAAATTATAATAGGGATCTTGACCGCTCCCTACACTATCCAAAGAAAAGCAAAAAAATTGGCTCTACAAACACTTTAATCCATTTATATCTATTGTATATGTGTAAACGGTGACACAAAGGAATTCATTACAGAAAATATATTATATATAATATATAAAACCCTTGATTGTTTGATTTGAACTCTACAAAGACCACACAAATCCTCTTGTACCTCATATAAACTGTATTTATTCAGCCTGCTTTATAGTAGCAATATAAAAAGTAAAAATAAGCTATTGCTCTAATAAAAGCAAAGAAAAACGTTCACTTAATACATGCTGTATATTTCCATTTCCAATAACAGCACCTGCAATTAATGACCTCAAAGGCCGCCAAGCCACAACCACCCATACAATGTAAAATCATTTGTCACTAAACATTTTTTCTGTATCAATATCCTAAGCCAGATGTATGTCAGCAGCATTCATATTAATTCTGCCAAATATTCCCATTTAATGAGTTTTGCTGAATTAATTTGAGGAATGTCTCCTCTAATTTATGGAATAATACGGGCACACAGCTCTGAAGCAGAGTTGGCAAAGTGTGTACAGCGAGTTAAAACCACCGAAGATAGGCGAGGGATAATTAAAACTGGAAGGGTCAGGTTCATCATCATAAATTTTACGAGTTGAATTTCCGAGTGGGCTTCACATTACGACTGGGATTTGGAATTCTGTCAGAGTGTGGCCTTTGGATTAACTTTCAAGCAGAATGGCAGTTTTATCTTCAGTCTTGCACAATTGTACAAGCTCATCTCCTGGACTGAAATTGCTTACACTGGTTTGACTGCACACTGTGAGCTTCTCACAATGTGCATTAGCAGCTTCGGCAAGTCAGATGAAGCCCATCTTATTTCCTGGCCTGAGGGCATCCAGTATCTACTAGATATTTCCTCTCCTGCCTGAATGTACCTGGCCTACCCCTTTAATTCATTGGATTTCAGAATTATCAATCATAGAGGCTCAGCATCGCCTTGGGCAGGGAAATATCTAAAGCACAGGTGTCAAACACAAGGCCTGCGGGCCGAATCTGGCCCTCCAGGCCATTTTATGTGGCCCTCGCACCTCTCCTGTAGCTGCAGGGGAGCTCCAGTCCTCCTCCAGACCTTATACTTTCTGCTTTCCAGCAATGCCTCCAGCTTCTTCCCAGCAGCACCACAAGGTAAGGGAGGTGCACTGGGATGTAAGGGAGGGTGGGGGACTCAACTTTTGATGGTGGAGAGGCTCTTGACTCCTTATGTAAGGGTAGGGAATGCTCTTGACATCTAGTCTTACAGATACAACCGGCCCTTTTGAGGGCAATCATAATGCTGATGCGGCCTGCGATTAAATTGAGTTTGACACCCCTGATCAAAAGTGAAGCAAACAAGGCATTGCCTTGGGCTACATCTTTAAGGTGGGCGGCACCGTCCTTCAGCGACTGCGCTATAGCAGAATGACAGCTACAGCATGGTCGTCCAGTTCTGGGAGGGCATCTATTGATGTCCTTCTAGAACTGCGTCTGCTGTGGCGCACTCCTACAGACACAGCTGATCACAGATCGGAGTAAAAAGTCAATAACAACGCCTCTTTACCACGTGATCAGCTGTGTCCAATCACTGGTTATCGGCATTTCTTTTCCTAATGCTGTCACAGCGTGAGGAGAGCCGGTCTCTGGCCAGTGTGAAAGAGGACATCTACACTGATAGTGCCAGTTAGTGTTGCCTATCAGTGCCTCCTCATCAGTGCCACCTATCAGTGCTCATCAGTGCCGCCTATCAATGCCCATCAGTGCTGTCTATCAGTGCCCATCAGTGTCACCTATCAGTTCCCATCAGTGCTGCCTCATCCCATGCCCTACTGACCCTATCCCTATGTCCCGCTGATCCGGTTCTCTGCCCCATTATCCACATATGTGTATGTAAAAAAAGTGCGCAGGATGTGAAATCAGATAAAGCTGCAACCTTTGAACCAATTGGAGAGAAATATGTGTATAAAGAAGCAGGTGCGCTAAACTGATAAGTGTCGACCAACCAAGTTGGAGTGAATCAAAACACCAATAGGATGAACAATTTGTCACACAACTCTGGTATAAGTGATGAATGATAAACTGATAAGCATCAAAATATAACAATATAGTTACTATATCAGCAATGTAAACAAAATCACACTCGAGTGAAAATGAAAGAAACGGTGCATAAAGTCCAAACTAATAATCTCAATTAGATTGTGAAAATATCCAAGTGAAGTAACCACTGCTACTTTATGGTGCAGTGAAAGTGAAGGTGAAAAACAAAGGTAAAGGTGCATAAAGTCCAAAACACTGTTCCCAGTAGGATGTGGAGATATCCAAATGAAAAATCCACTTCAGCTTTAAGGTGAAGATAATCCCCAGCCACCATGTTAGGACTGGCCCCTTACCAGAAGGCAGAATATTCAAGGGCGTATATGAAAACTCCAGACGTGAAATAGGTGCTCAGGGGAGGATGTGAACCACTCAAATAGGAGGATAAGCCTCTTACCAGACAATGGGCATTATAGAGCTTGATCTTATGTTCTCCTAAATGGTGCCTGTCCTCTCTCCTGGGCGTCCTCACTCTGGGCAGTTTCTCTCTGGTACCAGTAATAATGTCCCCGCAGGTGTCTCAAAAACAAAAGCCAAGCCGTACCTTCTTAACGTTTAATAACACAAAATACAAGGTGCACTTACATTGGTAATCTTGTTCAAGCAGCTCGGAACCTGTACCGATGAGAGGGTAACCGTGGCCGCCTGCAGCGCGGTCCACGGCGATAGGTGATGACGATGCGGCGCTCCTCTCTGACGCGTTTCCTCCTAAAGCGGAGGTCAACGTTCTCCTGTCTCCGTTGACGTCCGCTTTAGGAGGAAACGCGTCAGAGAGGAGCGCCGCAGACCTGCAGATCCCTACAAACACAGCCCAGGGTTGTGGGGAAAAGACCCTTGTCCCCACAAGGTGCTTTGGGGTGGTGGGGGGGCGGGCGATTTTTTTCGGCAGTGCACCGGGCGTGATTGATGATGGATCTAAACTGGGGGGCACTTTTTTATTGTTAATAAAGGTATTGTCAAAAAACCTGTGTACTGGTCGCTCGCAGGGCTAGGGAGGGGGGGGGGGGGCAAAAACGCCATCCCCGCAATGTGCTAATTCAGTTCTGAACCAATCAGTCATTAGGTCCAGGCTAATGATTTTTTGCCTGGACCTGGTGATCGGTTCTGACCAATTGCAGAACTTCCTGTGCCTGTGTTATGTAAACACAGGCACAGGAAATTGCGCAATCTTCTCTCCTGGAGCCCTTTTCGGTTCCAGCATGAGAGAAGAGACCATCAGACAGTAAGTACACAAGCACTACATTGACACCAGTACACATAGGCACATTTGTTACGCCTTGATCACCCCCCAGTTAACCCTTTAACTCCCTGTCACAGTGTCACTATATAGTACAGTATACAGATGATTTACTGATCACTGTATTAGTGTCAATTGTGACATTAGTTAGTTTGAGACGCAGTTAG
The DNA here is from genome assembly GCF_965119305.1 of Pelophylax lessonae. NCBI lineage: Eukaryota > Metazoa > Chordata > Amphibia > Anura > Ranidae > Pelophylax > Pelophylax lessonae. Next base: position 38,125,433 of record NC_138779.1, on the reverse strand, counting down.
TGGTAGTTAGCGCCAGTCCCAGATAGGTTTAGGGTACCCGCTATATAGCCTCTAATAAAGATTTAACCCCCTGATCACCCCCAGTTAACCCCTTTATTGCCCTGTCACAGTGTCACTATTAGAGTGTACAGATCTTTTTTCTGATCACTGTATTAGTGTCACAAATGACATCAGTTAGCGTTAACGTTCGTTAGCGTCAATCCAGGACAGCGTCAGTTATTTAATAATAACTTTTAACCCTTTGATTGCCAGTGACACACACACACAAACACTAAACACCTCCATTACTAGTATAGTGCCTGAATGGATCAATATCTTTGATCTGATCAGAACTATACTAGTGTCCTCAACAGTTTAGTACAGTGTACCCAAAATGCAGCATTAGCAGGATCAGCCCCAAAACCTGTCAGCGCCTGCGTTTAGCCCCTCTGCCCCCCCCCCCCAAGAAATGCAGTATCAGCAGATCACTGTCACTTCCACTACACAGCACACTAAACTGCAGCAGCATTCAGGCCTGATCTCTGCTAGCACTAGCAGTTAAATTTTGTGGTAGCAGTTCAAACAGTCCTTGACAACCAGGTGCTTTTTTACCTGTGAGTCACACTAGGTACCTAAAAATTTATTGGCCAAAATGTTCAATCAGAGGTACACTAGTGAAGAGGCCTACATGATGCTGAGCATGACCGATGAGAGCGATGGGGAAGCCTCACTGTCAGAATCAGGCTCAGTATTTGTACCTGTAGACAGCAGCCGCACCCTGACAGATAGCTCTGATGACGGAGTAGTGGCCCCTGCTAAGCTCAGGCGTACCCGACCCCGTTCTTCTGTTGCTGAAGTGTCGGTACTAGTGCCGCTCAACTTTCTGGTGAACTGGCAAGTATCAGCGACCTAGTACATCCTGGTCATAGTCAAACCACCACTGCGGTCATATTGGTCCACTGACCCAATTCATCATATGCCCATGTTCTCCGTTGCTATGGCCAGGACTAGATATGAGAAAATCTTGTGTTTCATGCATTTCAATGACAATGAACTCTGTCGTCCTCGGAGTGACCCTGGATATGACTGGCTCCACAAAATTCAGCCCCTGGTAAATCACTTCAACCAAAAGTTTGCAGCCTTGTATATGCCCCAACAAGTTGTCTGCATGGATGAGTCCCTGAATACATTTTCTGGCCGCCTTTTTTTCAAACAGTTTCTCCCCAGCAAGCGTGCCAGATATGGAGTCAAGATGTATAAGCTCTGTGACAGGGCCAAAGGCTATATATGTAGTTTCCAGATTTACAAGGGAAAAGATAGCAATGTGGAGCCCCCCAACTGCCCAGACTACATAAGGAGCAGCGGTAAGATTGTTTGGGACTTGGTCTCACCCTTATTCGGAAAGGGGTTTATATGTGGACAATTATTACAGCGTGCCACTTTTTAGTCACCTTTTTGATTCTGGAATTGGCGCATGTGGCACTGTGCGACTTAATTGGTGGGGCTTCCCCCAACAGCTTGTAGATTCCCAATTTATATGGGGAGAGAGAGCCTGCTTAAAGTGTAATAAATTGCTTGAAGTGAAGTGGAGGGACACACGGAATGTTTTTGTTCTGTCCTCCATTCACTCAGATTCGACAGTTCAAATTGCAACAGTGACTGGTGTTGTGGAGAAGCCCCTCTGTGTCCATGAATACAGCCTAAACATGGGAGGGGTGGATTTCAATGACCAGATGATGGCACCGTACCTAATTGCCCATAAGGCCAGATGCTGGTACAAGAAAGTGTCTGTATACTTATTCCAATTGGCTCTGCTGAACGCTTGTGCTATACAAAGTGTCAGGAAGAAGTGGATCCTTCCTAAAATTCCAGGAAGAGATCATCACAGCCCTTCTGTATCCAGAAGTTGCTGTGGCCCAAATTCATAAACCAGATGCATAAGAGGTATTTTCCAGATGTCCTCCCTGGTACCCCTACCCAAAGACACACCCAAAGAAGATGTCGTGTCTGTAGGAAACGCGGATATAGGCATGACATCCACTTTTTTTGTCCCTCCTGTCCTGGCCAACCTGGTCTCTGCATCGGGGACTGTTTCCATTGCTACCACACACTAGTAGAGTATTAGTATAGGGTACACTTCCACACAGGGTCACGAAAAATTAGATGGCTATCACATTTTGAGAGACCCTAGCCTGGAATGTTTAAAGTTTTTACAGTTACAAAAAAAGTCTAAAAAAAAGTTACAAAAAAAACAATAAATGTAAAATAAAAAAAATAAAAATTTTAAATAAAAAAGCAAAAAATAGTTGTTGTTTTATTGAGGTAATTTTCGGTTCTTACTGTACTTTATAATATACTGCTATACTGTAATGTTTTATTGTTACTGTTTTTCATTGTTAACCATTGTTTGCTTTGCAGATACCAACATTCTACTGTTTTACTGTACTGTATGCTATTATAATGTAGTGTTTTATTGTTGCTTTGTTTTTCATAGTTAACCATATTTTTCTTTGTAGTTACCACCATTCTACTGTTTTACTGTACTGTATACTATTATATTGTAATGTTTTATTGTTACTGTGTTTTATTGTTAACCATTGTTTGCTTTGCAGGTACGCCCATCAACTGCAGCACTGATTTATTTATTCTGACAGCAACAACGTTTGCTCTCAGCATATACGTAAATCAATGATTAAATAAAATTCAAAAAATTTCCGCGCTAATGTGATGAGTAGAATGATAAATGTCAGCAGCCAACACAAAATCAACCAACAGTGACTCAAATTATTAATAAAACGTAAAAGTGTAGCGCTAGAAGTATTAATAATCACAACAATGATGAATAGTGTCCTCAATATTTTTCATCGGTCATAAATGAATATGTAAGGAAAAGGAAAGCGAGGCCCATAGCGTGACGAAGTCTATTGAGACGAAACTTTGGCGACTCCAGATGCAACGTCCACACGCCCCTCGAAACTTAGCCGGCCTTTACTATTTTGTTACCTGGGACTGTCCGCGGGACGCCGCACTTTCATCTCTTGTACAACCATTCGATATGCCTGTCTATTTATGCTACATTGTGAGTACTATTTTTTAATAAATAAGATTATAATTTTTAAACGGGATCACGCTATGGGCCTCGCTTTCCTTTTTCCTTACATATTCATTTATGACCGATGAAAAATATTGAGGAGTGTTTATCCTGTACTGATCCCTTCACGCATCTTGAGAGGTGGTCCATTTGAATCGAATAAGTATCCACGTAACATCAGATCTTCAGTGGTCTTGATTAACAGCTGGGAGAGGCTGACTCATTAAGTTGAGCAGCCATGGAAATCTGGTAAGCTGCTTATCATACCCCATCACAGAGGTGTTCCTTTCCTCCACATACCCTTGGTGTCACGGGAAGAATCCCCCCTTGGAATATTGTGCATGCGGATTTATGATTTGATTTCACATCAGTTTTCTTTGGGACTTATTCATTTGGACACTTTTTTCTCCTTTTTTCCCTATATACACATTATTGTAAATCAATGATTGCAGTGCTGTAGTAGGTGATCTCACCACTGCCATTAAAAAAAAAAAGATCGATGTGAATGGAGGAATCTGTTAGGTTCTCTTTTTAGGGAAGGTGTCAAAATAAAATAAAAAAGCAAAATAAATAATAATAAAGAAAAATTCCAAGCACCGCTGTCCGAAAAGGGGTAATTTTGGAAGAGGGGGGGGGGGGGGGTGAGTTTGTGCTGTCTTGGCATTTCATGGCCTCCGTAACTGTGATACGTAGTGAGGAGAGAAATCAACAATTTACGCCCTTAGAAACCCTGAAGGCAGTAGTGATTGGTCTTCGGGGTCCTGTACGCGGCTAGACTGCCAAAAAGTCTCACACATGTGGTATCTCTATACTCAGGAGAAGCAGCAGAATATATTTTAGGGTGTAATTTCACATATACCCATGGCATGTTTGAGCAAAATATAAAATATTCCTATAGACTTCAATAGATTTTGCGGTTCAGGACAGAACTTTTTCCCTGTTAGGGAGTTCTGCTGCGAACCAAATAGGATTTGTTTGGCCCCATTTCTATATACACGATAGATAGATAGATAGATAGATAGATAGATAGATAGATAGATAGATAGATAGATAGATAGATAGATAGATAGATAGATAGATAGATAGATAGATAGATAGATAGATAGATAGATAGATAGATAGATAAATTATTATTATTATTATTATTATTAAGGATTTCTATAGCGCCAGCAGTTTACGCAGCGCTTTACAATAATAGAGGGAGACAGTACATATACAATACAATAAAATACAAGAGGATTAAGAGGGCCCTGCTCACATGAACTTACAATCTAATGGTGTAGATAGATAGATAGATAGATAGATAGATAGATAGATAGATAGATAGATAGATAGATAGATAGATAGATAGATAGATAGATAGATAGATAGATAGATAGATAGATAGATAGATAGATAGATAGATAGATAGATAGATAGATAGATAGATAGATAGATAGATAGATAGATAGATAGATAGATAGATAGATAGATAGATAGATAGATAGATAGATAGTGGCTGCATCAGTTTTCTTTTCTTAGTTTTTCCCCCCCCTCTGTTTTCACCTGGTGATCTGGCCAGTAACACTCCTCTTGTATTAGTGAGACACAACTCTGGAGGAATGAGCAGAGGGGGTCACAGCAGCATTGTCAGTCTGGGGGGAGGGGAGTGTTACATGCATTAATAGATTTATATACAATAGCAAACTGAATCCAAACTCCAGTTTGCACTTTATAATTTTTCTTTTCAGTGTTTTTCCTTTTGGGGTAAAGGTTTTCTATGAATAAATATATAAGTATGAATGAATAAATAAATGAATAAATAAAAGCTGATCAAATTATTCACCCTTGCCAGTGTTAAGTGGTTTGTTTCATCCATGTAAACTGATACATTCTGCCGGAAAAAACAGCAGACTTACTGGCTGGATTACCTGATGAAAATAGAAGAAAGAAAGTCTCAAAAAGGAAACAAATGTAGCCATCACATCTAAGAATTGATAAGCTGCAATATAATAAATGTTTGCTTTTGGGTTTATTACCGCTTTACTCTTCAGCTTTATCTATAATGTTACTCCTGCACCAGTAAAAATAGGTAAATGACGCTTGAAAACCAGCAATGGTTAATTTCCTAAGTGTGGTACGTTCATGAACTTAAAATGATCCTAAAGTCCACATAAAGGACCCGAGTGACTCACAGTTTCCATTGATGGCCAACTTACTGGTGAAGTTTATTAGAATCCCCGCAGCATTTAGGAATACTCTAATTTTAGATCTGTTCATTGATGTGGTGAATCTGGGATAGAAAAAAAAAAAGTACGAAATGGGTCATCTTGTGAACCAAAAAAGAAACCGCTCGTTCTTCCAAGCAAGAGAAATTATAGTGAATTTATTTTATAAATATACCTTTTTTTTCTGTAAATTAAATGCTCATAAAGTTTTATTATTTTTACAGTATTTCTTTCTATGATTGTAAAGTCCTAAACGTGGTTGGAGAATCATCACATGCATAGGCCTAAAGTATAATTAAAGACAAAACATTTCTTTGTAGATTTGGATAGAATGGAGAGGAATTAGAGCACCTGTCATGTTTAGGGAGATTCTCGCTCTCCCTATTTGTCCTGGTGACGGTATCACGGTAAAGTCATGGAAAATCTCACACTTTAGGTTGCCCCCAGAACAGTAAGTGCCGGTTCACACTGAAGCGGCACGACTTCGGGGGCGACCTGTGAAGTCGTGTGCACCGCGACTTCGGCGCGACTTGCACGGACGTCACAGAATGAATGTCTATGCAAGTCGCTCCAGGTCGCCCCCAAGCAGTACAGGAATCTTTTTCTAAGTCGGAGCGACTTGAGTCGCTCCTATTAGAACGGTTCCTGTAGCACACAATAGACCGCGACTTGCCAGGCTGACCAGTCGGCTGACAAGTCGTACTAGTGTGAACTGGCACTTAGGGCTCATGCACACTGCAGCTGCTTTTGCAGGCATTTGAGCTTTTATTTCAGCTTGAAGAAGCTTGTACTTTTGGGGTACTTTTTGGGGCTTTTTTTGCATGTTTTTATTGAGCTTTGAGTTTCATTGAGTTTCATTGAGCTCCTTTGAGCTTTTTTGAGCATAAGCATTTTGTTTCCCTTCAGTTCATTTTTCCTAATTTTTTTGTGTGTTTTCGAGCTTCTTTGAGCTTTTTCATGCTCATTCGTGCGTTTTCATGTGTTTTCACGCGTTTATGGGCACTTAGGCGCAGTGGCGGCTGGTGCTCAGTAATTCGGGGGGGGGGAGGCAAACCAATGGGAACCCCCCCCCCCCCCGGGTAGGTCGGTTGGTCAGTTGGTCAGTCAGTTGGCAGGCAACACATTCCTCCACCACCCCCCCCCCCCCCGTCTGCCTCCTTACCTCCTCCTTCCTGAAGCCGGGGAGTGCTGGATGGCTGAGCCAATGAGTTGTCCTCCTCCAGCCATGTGTCTTCTGCCTCTTCCTGGCCACTGGCCAGTAAGATCGCTTTTCCTTTTAGCCAATCGGGAAAGGGGTCTCACAACCCTCTTCCCGATTGGCTGGGAGGAGAGTCAGTGTGACAATAGCAAATATTCATTCGCTATTATCACACAACTGGGTGAGCTCAGGGCACAGTGTTCTGCTCCCCGAGCCCAACCTTTTTTGAAGCCTATTAGAGCCTCTGACTCTAATCACGTGCTTCAAAAAAAAATCCCCTATTGGAATCCATGCGTCCGGCGCCCTGCATGTAGATTAGGGGGCTGGGCGCATGGATAGGGGGGGGGGGGTGGCGCCCCTGCACCCCCAATGGACGCCCCTGCTTAGGCGTCTTTTCTGTTGGAAAGCTCCTCTCAGAAATGCGAGGTTGGTGGGGTTTTTCTTCTGCCTGTAAACTTCTGAAAAAGTCATAGTGTGCATGGAAACATTGGACATTAACATGGAGGAGAGTTTCCAGGCAGAAAAAATGAGAGCTCAAAAATGCTCAAAAGCCTGTAAAAAAAAGTGTCAGTGTCCAATTTGTCCGCCACAATATTGCAGTCTCGTTACAAGTTCCTAATTGCTGCCATTACCTGTAAAAAAAAAAAAAAGTTAAATTTCATAAATATATTCCATAGATGCCTTTAACTTTTGCCCAAACAAATCAATACACGCTTATTGGGATTTTTTTTACTAAAAACATGTAGCAGAATATATATTGGCCTAAATTGATGAAGAAATTCGATCTTTTACATTTTTATTGTGATGTTTTATAGCAGAAAGTAAAAAAATATATATTTTTTTTCAAAATTGTCGGTCACTTTTTGTTTTGTAGCGCAAAAAATAAAAACCACAGAGGTGATCAAATACCACCAAAAGAAAGCTCTATTTGTGGGAAATAAAGGACAGAAATGTTATTTGAGAACAGCACATGACCACTCAAGCGTCAGTTAAATTGTCAATTAAATTTTTTTACATTTCTTTATGGGATGTTTTATAGCAGAAAGAAAAAAATATTGTTTTTTTTTTTTTAAATTGTCGGGGTTTTTTGTTTATAGCGCAAAAAATGAAAAACCCAGAGGTGATCAAATACCACCAAAGAAAAGCTCTATGTCTGTTATCAGATGATACATCCTATCTTTTGTACCTTAAAGCGTAACTCCACTTTTGTTGAGAAAAAAACATTCCCCTCTGGGTGATCTATGTACATTACAAGGATTGTAACAAACTTTGTTGGAGATTCCTACCTTTTGTTATTCTGAAGAAATTACTGTTTGTTCCTCTGTGCTGAGGGGGTCTAATGGGAGTGGTTTCATAATTATCAGCTGTGGCAGCTGCAGGGCTCTAATGAGAAAAGCTGCTGGGCCTGCATCCCTTTAGACATGTAACTCAAAAAAGTACATGAGCTCCCTTTTGGGCTGATCAAGAGCTGTTCTGGTCCCATAGGAATGCATTAAAACGCCGTTATCAGGCGTTTCACAGGCGTTTTTCCAAACACAAAGGTGGTCTCCACCCCTTTTAACACACCCATATTTTTACATAAATCAAAACGCCTGCAAATAACGCCCCAAAAAATGCTCATAAAATGCCCTAAAAACGCTCATAAAATGCCCAAAAAATGCCAGAAAAACTCCCAAAAAACGCTCTAAAAAACACCTTAAAAAACGCCCAAAAAAGCCTGAAAACGATACGCTCAGGTGTAAATGCAGCCTAAATAAAAAAGTTTGTAAACAACAAAGAAAGCTCTATTTCTGGGGAAAAAAAGGACAAAAATTTTATTTAGGTACAGTGCCGCATGACAGTGCAATTGTGAGGTAAAGTAACACAACGCCGTATAGCAAAAAATGGCCTGGTCAGGAAGAGGGGTACAAATTTCGGGGAGCTGAAGTGGTTAATGAATACATGTACATATGAATCAAATATTAAATTTTATCTTGCGTTTCTTTTGTATAATTTGTGGTGCCAAAAAAGTCCCATCCATTATTACCATGTCTTTGTCTAGTTTTTATGGATGTGGCACCTAGTGCTCTCATCGGCATGGACTGACGTTGTACACGTATTTAGCTATTTGCCTGGAGTTCTGCCTTCGTGATGACCCGGCTCCACTATACCCCGATGTCTTGGACCTCAGACATCAGACTTTTTTTTTTTCCATATGTCTCTACACAGGTGGGTCTGCGACTCTGCTCCCTCCCAGGTATCCTTTTACTTTGTTTTGTTTGAGAATCTCCGTCTCTCTTTGCTGTGACATGTTCCATTCCCGACTGTAGAAGAAACGCTGCAGGTTACATTCTTTGCTGAGAACTTGTGCCGAGTACAGCCACGCGGATAAGGATCTGAATGATTCAATACAAATTGGCTGGTATACAGAAGAATGTAATTTCGCTCAAGAGTAAATATTTAAATGTCTTCAACCTGGCTCTGAGAATACTACCATCCTGAGATTAAAGGCTCCTATTTAACCCCTTTGCTGACAGTCAGAAAAGAGAGAATTAAATATGGGTAGTAAGGCGCTAATACATAGAAATCCTACAGATGGGGATAAAAATTGAATGTGTTCATTTATTTGTCCATATGGCTGTAGCCTAAGGTGACCAGATTTTTAAAATGACAAATGGTACAGGACTGCATAATACACAGAGCGCTGGGCATAGGACTGCACAATACACAGAGCACTGGGCACAGGACTGCATAATACACAGAGTGCTGGGCACAGGACTACATAATACACAGAGCACTGGATACAGGACTACATAATACACAGAGCGCTGGGCACAGGACTACATAATACACAGAGCGCTGGGCACAGGACTACATAATACACAGAGCACTGGGCACAGGACTGCATAATACACAGAGTGCTGGGCACAGGATTGCATAATACACAGAGAACTGGGCACAGGACTGCATAATACACAGAGTGCTGGGTACAGGACTGCATAATACACAGAGCGCTGGGCACAGGACTACATAATACACAGAGCGCTGGGCACAGGACTACATAATACACAGAGCACTGGGCACAGGATTGCATAATACACAGAGAACTGGGCACAGGACTGCATAATACACAGAGTGCTGGGTACAGGACTGCATAATACACAGAGTGCTGGGCACAGGACTGCATAATATACAGGATGGTGTTAGGAATAGAGTGCAGGGTTCAGAGGTTTGCTATGCACAGAGGACACTTCTGCCCCATAGCTCACCTCTGCACCCTTCTCTCACAGATTATCTCTGCAGTCACCTCTTATCCCTTCCCCCACAACAGGTACACTCTCTCCATGCCGTTGCATCAGCTCTGACCCCTGCTCTCCCACTGCCCTTATTTGTGTATGAACAGACGCCCCCCCCCCCCCCATCTACTCATCTCCCGTTCTCAGCCCTCCACACAGTCATATTTTTGGCTCTGCCTCTCCTCCACTGAACAGCAGCAAGAGTGGCAGTGAGATCGTCCAGCAGGGGGCGTCTGCATCTGAGCCACCAGGCTGTTTCTCAGCATGGGATGTCCTGTCTACATTAATCCAGCCCTGAAGCCGGGGACAAAACTGGGGACAGTCTTGGACCGGGGACAGTGTCCTCAATCCGGGGACTGTCCCCAGAAACCAGGCACATCTGGTCACTCTACTGTAGACTGTTAATAAAATTCAATAAAAACTCACATGATGGTGTATGTTACAACGCTTTTCGAGTATTTCACATTACCCAGGGGACGTCCAGAGGTACGGGTACGTCACTGGATGGGAAATGGTTAATAACAAGATGGCAGAGTGGGGGGGGGGGGGGGTTAAGGAAAGAGCCAATCCATGGGATTCTCTCTCTTCTAAAAAACACAAAAAGAAGAGGCACCTCTGAGTGTAGACTGTCAATAAAATTTCTTCCAGATAAAGAGTAAAAACTCACATGATGGTGTATGTTACAAAGCTTTTCAAGTATTTCACATTACCCAGGGGAGGTTCAGAAGAGTGGGGGCATAAGTGCCCATGCTGGTGCGATATCACTCTCAGTCGCGCTGGATCAGGCCAGTGATCAGCATGGAATGAAGAGAGGCTGAGACCGAGGCCTGGAACGCATGCTGGAACGCAGCGTGAAAGGAGAGTGCAGGATGACATTCTGTCTACTGCGCATACTCCGAAACGGGTCATGGACTAGTGACGTCAGAGGCTAATGCTGCATTCCAGCGTGCGATCCAGCCCCCGGTCTCGGCTGCTCTCCATTCCAAACTGATCGCCAGCCAGATCCAGCCTGACCGAGAGTGATATTGCAACCAGCATGTGCACTACTGCCCCCACTCCTCTGGACGCCCCCTGGGTAATGTGAAATACCCGAAAAGCTTTGTAACATACACCATCATGTGAGTTTTTACTCTTCATCTGGAATATGAATTGAAAATGTTATTGACAGTCTACACTCAGACGCTCTTCTTTTTTTTTTTTTTTTTTAGAAGAGAGAGAATTGCATGGATTGGCTCTTTCCTGAACCCCCCCCCCCCTCTGCCATCTTGTGTATTAACCACTTCCCGTCCAGTGACGTACCCGTACCCCTACGTTGCTGGACTTTCAGTGGTTGTACCAGATGATGCCACCAGCCGCTCAAATACTATTACAAGCAGTAATGCTCCCCCTCGCTGCCTTCTGGGGCTTTCCCGTCCCGCCGGGAGACCCAAGCGACCAGCCGCATCCGCCGACTGGCCAGACAGCCAAACAAAGCTGGGATCAGATTTGTCGTAACAGTAACCCAGAAGCAATGACATAACTTCCGGTTTATTTGAAAACCATCTGCGCCATTTTTTGAAAATCGAAAGCATTCAGAAACACTGATCTTGGGGTTTTAAGTGCAGAGGAGGGATTTGGGGTCTCTATAAAGAGTACCTGTCACCAGTGCCGGGACAAGGTAATTTAGAGCCCAGGGCGAACATGCCAAACAGCGCCGCCCCGCCCCCCAAGATGTATAAGTATTACTTTTACATACATTTCTGGGAAGAGTGCAGCTGCCGTTGCCTTTGTATGTGCAGAGGAGGGATTTGGGGTTTTATAAACCCCAGAGCTCTCTATAAAGAATACCTGTCACCAGTGCCTGGACAAGGTCAAATCATTTGAATCGATAAATTTTAAATCGGTTGAATCGAGAACTTTCAATTTTTTTACCTGAAGGTTTTTTTTTTTTTCATGCAATCAACACTGAATGAATTAGAACAACAACAAAAAAAACTTCAGCAAAGCAAAAATATTTGAAATAAAGGTGAGCCCATCAGAGTCCCCCCTGACATCGGGGTTGCCATCAGAGGGCTAGATAAAATCTTGTAAGGGACCGGACTTGGCCTGCGGGCCATAGTTTGGAGACCTCTGATCTATATCCACAAAAAAGTAAAAGACACTCCCCGATGTAATAAGCTCTTAATTAAACATCTGATAATTAATCTCGGCTGGTCCAATTTCTATAAGAGTTCATGTATATACCCAATCGCCCACCAAACACTGACTAGACTCTGTATCAGCCACAGCTGATATACCGTGAATGTTCAATAGATTTTCTGCATTTCCCATACCAGTGGAAAGCTTTATCAAAATAAGCCACTGGCTGTTGCTACCTTTATTATACAAAATCCCAACTGGTGTGTTTTTTCAATATATATTCTCCTGTGAGGATTACCGGTCAATTGCCCGAAGAAAAATTATTACATACAGAACTGTAACTGTTGGATATCCAGGTTCAAACAGTCTATTAGGGCTATTGGTTTTTGGATTGACGTACCATATCATAGATTGGTAAGGGTCCCTCTTGTTTTTGCAGGTCTACAATGAAAGCCATTTTTTTTTAACTTGTGCATCTCTGAAATCAACCAGCACTCAGTTGTTTCATGGGAATAGAAAACAGAAGTCAAGATCTTACTGCATGCTGTATGTAGGACCACTACTTTAAAAAAAAAAAAAAAAAAAAAATCAAAAAACAGGTGTCCATGTATCTATAAGTAGTCTATGGATTGTGTGTCACCAAGTCCAAAATGTGGAAGGAGAAACAGAACCTGTAATCTCTGTTCGTCATCTTCTAAATGAGTCATAACCTCAATTTCTCAGAGACCTCCAGTAAATGCCATGATGAACAGGATATCAAAATTCTTAGCAGCTGGAGAGAAATGACTGTAAGTGGACTGTAAGTGGACCATTACTCTCCTGATTAAGAGGAACCCGGGAACAGAAAGTCAGGATGTAGAAATATTGTGTCCAATCAATGAAAGGTTGTGTTAAATCATTGTTTCTTAAAGACAAATGTTAATAAAGCATCTCAATTCAATGACACCCCACCCCCTTTAGCTGCAGCATTCATGGGATCTGTGAATTAAAACCTGCAAGTACCATCTGCAACTACGACAGAGGGGCTCCTAGTTCTCAATGGACTACAAGTGCAGTGAAGTCACCACACTTGTAGTACCGTACATTGATACTTCCTCCAGCTCCATAATTGAAGGTCTGTACTTCTTTACTGACCTAGGACAAGCCGAAAAGTCTGCAGGAGTCAAAGCATTGCACCCATGATATACTGATTGCAGTTGCACTGCTTTGCAGGCTCCAATGGTAAAAAAAAAGAAATGCAATTTTTTTTTTTTTTTTATTGTGGCTGCATTTATTTATTTATTTATAATGCAAAAAGTGAAACTAGCCTTTAAATGTTTCATTACACAGTGTTGGTAAAAAAAAAAGTATTTGCCCCCTTTCTGAATTTTTATATCTTTGCATATTTGTCACACACACAAGGATCGAGGCAGCTATGCGAGTCAAGGAGGCTGGGAAAGATAGGACAACTAGGCGAGTCCAGGAGACTGGAAAAGCTGGGACAATTAGGTGAGTCCAGGAGACTGGGAAAGCTGGGACAACTAAATGAGTCAAAGGTAAATGAGTCAAAGGACTTGGGAAAGCTGGGGCAACTAGGCAAGTCGAGGAGACTGGGAAAGCTGGGACAACTAGGAGAGTCCAGGAGACTGGGAAAGGTGGGATAAGTAGGTGAGTCCAGGAGACTGGGAAAGCTGGGACAACTAGGTGAGTCCAGGAGACTGGGAAAGCTGGGACAACTAAGCAAATCCAGGAGACTGGGAAAGCTAGGGCAACTAGGCGTGTCCAAGAGACTGGGAAAGCTGGGACAGCTAGGAGAGTCCAGGAGACTGTGAAAGCTGGGACAGCTAGGCGAGTCCAGGTGACTGGGAAAGCTGGGACAGCTAGGCGAGTCCAGGTGACTGGAAAAGCTGGGACAACTAGGTGAGTCCAGGAGACTGGGAAAGCTGGGACAACTAAGCAAATCCAGGAGACTGGGAAAGCTAGGGCAACTAGGCGTGTCCAAGAGACTGGGAAAGCTGGGACAACTAGGAGAGTCCAGGAGACTGTGAAAGCTGGGACAGCTAGGCGAGTCCAGGTGACTGGGAAAGCTGGGATATCTAGGCGAGCCCATGAGACTGGAAAAGCTGGGACAACTAGGTGAGTCCAGGAGACTGGGAAAGCTGGGACAACTAGGTGAGTCCAGGAGACTGGGAAAGCTGGGGCAACTAGGCAAGTCAAGGAGACTGGGAAAGTTGAGACAACAAGGAGAGTCCAGGTCACTGGGAAAGCAGGGATAACTAGGCAAGTCCGGGAGACTGGGAAAGCTGGGACAACTAGGCGAGTCCAGGAGACTGGGAAATCTGGGACAACTAGGCGAGTTCAGGTGACAGGGAAAGCTGGGACAACTAGGTGAGTCCAGGAGACTGGGATAACTACGCAAGCTCAAGGGCCTGCTGGAATCTGGAGGCCTTGGAGGAGTGAGGGAACTCGGAATTACAGGAGTCCCTTCTAGGGGCCAAGGAGTAAGGCGGTGTGATCCAGGAGAGCTCAGAGAGCCAGGAGAGCTGGGTGAGAAGGTCTGAGGGATCAGTGAAAAAAGCAGCAGGGCTGCTGAAGAGGACTTGTCACTATTTTGTGTTACTTGTTTTAATGGTGGAAGCCCCATGCGTAGGCAAGTTTTCTGCTGAGTTTTTACTTTTATGTTTAATAAAAGTGAGCCAGCAAACCTTAAAACAAAAGCAAACCTCCCAACTTTTTGAGATGGGAAGGAGGAACACCTATTAGCGAAAGTATATAGGCATAGTATTTGGCACCTGCCAAAAAAAAAAAAGATTTGTTAAACCCACAAGGGCTTTATTTTACCATTACTATTCTTTAATACTGGCTTTTGAAATTTATAAATGCAGCAATTTAGAAAATGGATGAAAGGTTTAGCACTGGGAAACAGTTTTTGAAAGATAAAAGTGCATTTTATATACAACTATATAGATCAGACCAAAATGAGGGACAAATGAGGAGGAAAGAGGGACAGAGGGACTTTGTTCTAAATCAGGGACAGTCCCTCGGAATCAGGGACAGTTGGCAGCTTTGCAAAAGTTTGAACTGTGCCATCGGCATCCAGTTGGTGAGATTTGACTTTACTTCCTGTCTCAGAGATGTAACAGGAAGTGAGTAAAAATCACTACAAAGTTAACAATTGTTCCTGGAACGTGTGCCCCCATTGGGAGATCTCTATTTTTATCTTTGTGACAACTGTAACATTTTGTATTTTCTATCACTTTCTGTCCCAGTGACAGTAGTCACTAGGACAAACACGGAGGGTGAATCTCCTGAGCAGGGACATAGTGATTAAAAAAACCTGGCATAGATTTAAAAATATTTCAATGGTCATGGGACTTTAAATGAGGCAGATCACATGAATAGGTACAAATTTATTAAAAGTAATAATAATAACACATTCCATGATTTGCATAAGTACATTAAATGCATTTCCAAATATATTACAAACATATGTTAAAAAGGAGCCGACATATATAAAATGTCATATAGTAATCAACACATTTCCTATTGTAATGATATTAGGACATGTAAAGGTATATGATGGACCTATAAGGTAGCAAGTAGAGTATCTTGGCACCTGTTGGATCACGTTTCATAGATCCAATAATGTCCAGTCATCAGGAGTTTGATGCAAAAGAATATCTGTGAATGTAGGTATATGTTAGAAAGAGACAATCCCACATGTATGGGGGGCATGTTAAATTACTCCCTACAGCAAGGGGGGGGGGGGAGGATTGCAAATTATCTTATTACTTAGATATCAGCGCAAAGAATGTACCCAGCATCTAGGAGGGGAATGGGGTGCCAGGACAGGCGTCTATCCCGGGGCTGTGGCAGAAAGAACCACCCAGGCCAATGGGGCAGACCAGGACAAGAAGGTGCAATTCCATAAAGTGTGTGACGTGATAAGAACACATATAGATCACATTGATCTGGAAGAAAGTTATGTATAGTGTATATCAAGGTATGGCATACAGTATAATCAATAAAAAGAATGAATAATGGTCTCAAAGTAATATGTCTAGTAGTCCACAGAAAGAACTCCAGGTTCTAAAGAAAATTGATAGAAAAGACACCAAAGCCCCAATGTGACCAAGAGGTGTAAAAGGAAAAGAACCAGGTGAATGAATGAAACAAAGGAGAAAGGAAAGAAACAATCCACAACCGTGTGCCAAATCATTTGAAAGTTCGATTAATCAAAAGTAAAATGTGAATACAGTAAAAGTAGAGTGTTAGGGAATCCCCGTGAGACGTCTGGTGCATGGATTTGCGCATTCGCAGGGTATTTCCAGAAGAATGGCTAACAGGCGCACGCATGTGTGCGAGAATTCACGAATGCGAACGAGCACGAGCACAATTACTCTTGGTGCCAGGTGGGCTATTTAAAGGGAGCTCACTACCATTTCCTTTGCTGACTGATCTTCAGCTGTGCCCTGTGTCCTGATTGTTCCTGCATGTTTTTCCCATTGCTGACCTGGTGTGTTCTTGACCTGACCTTGGATTCGGCTTCTGCCTTTCTGTTAACCTTTGACCTGGCTCCGTTCCTGACTTTGGCTCTGCACATGATTTGGTACCTCACTGCCCACCTGTTGATGACCCTGGCTATTCCTGAGACTCTGTTCCTGCCTCTGATCCTGGCTCTCGGTACTACTCGAGTGCTTGCCTGGCTGTCTGCTGCACCAGCCCCGTACACTGCTGTATGTTCCAGCCTCCGGAATTCTGACAAGTTGCCTATGCAGAACCATCAGCATAAGTGGAGTGCCCCTTCAGTCTGGACCAGTCCTCCGAACATAACTTCTGTTCCTGCTCCTCTGGTTCCACAGTCTCCTCGGAGTCGCATTCCCTGCTCTGCAATCAATACCCATAGGCACTCATGTCCCTCCTGTCCCTTGGTACCCTCTGTCTCATCCTCAGTGGGGCCAGGGTGGGAGATATAAGAGAGGCCGACCTCGTCAATTTAGTCTCCTGTCAGGTAGGCGACATAGAGATAGCCTCTCAAGATGTCTTGCCTATGATATTTCCAAATCATAGAGATAATCCCCTTATCCATGTCCAGTGATAAAAAAAACATGTTAAATGAGGTGCTGGCTGACCTCAGCTTTTAAGCCCAGTGGCAGCGGGCGGTTTACCACCAGCGTCATGTTGACGTGAAAAGAGGGAGAAAGGACAGCAAAGGACAGTGCTGTGTCCAGTGCTTGTGCCGGAGATGAATCTATACCAATCCTCCCACCAGCGTCAGATGGGAAAAAGCCCAGACAGTGATACGCCGGACGGCGTAAAGGGCCAAGCGCATGGACATGACGCCGATGCACTGCATGGCATCCCCACCCTGGATGTATCAGAGATGGGGATGAGGCGCAGACCACATAGGTTCTTTTTTTTTTTCTCACTATATACAAAATGAAAAAACATTTTTCGTTTTACATGCAATATAACACTTGTATTAGTTGTTTAGGCTGGAAGAACATTTTTTTAAGCAAATAATCTGATGTCCAACCCATGAATATTCTGTGTCTCCAGCCACCTTGGAGTCCATGAGAACCATCCATTGTCTGTGTCCACCCCCCACCATTGGCAGTTATGACAGGAAAAGAAGTGGCCACACACAACTACTGTTTTTAGAATTCTTCCCTATGTGAATGGCTGTTAGAGGCATATCAATCCCAAACATTGTAGATGTTTTTTTCTTGAGGAGATTGTTCTACTGATACTTTTCTAAAGGAGAGCTTGTCCACTATCTAGCCATTCATGTTCCTGTTACGGAAGGTGTATGGGTCCATGAATTTAGAGGCTTAGGTCAGAAATAGGGTTGGGCTGATATATTCAGTTTCTAAGTGATATAAAGTATCAACACAAAAACAAATTAGACCAAATAAATCAGGAGACTCTTCACTTACCCCATGACAATAAATTCAGCTTCAGCTGCTTAAAAGGACCCTAAGCTGCCGGAGCAGATAACTGGGACTGGAAATATTCCAGGATCCTAGACTACTACGGAACATAGATACTATTCACATCGTCTGTAATCCGAGATCCCCACTCAAGAGCCGGGATTAGAGGAAATATTTTGGCCGTACCTGACCGTACAAAAAAAAGGAAGAATAAAATGTGGTGACTGCACAGATAACTTGTCCATGTATCCTTACATGTCATGTCACTGAATACAATTAAAGCTGAACTCCAAGCAAACAGCTAAAAATATATAAGATTTGTTTTGTGGAAAAATTTGGTGTTAGTCACCAAAATAACCTGCGCGAATGAATGACA